>NW_015166454.1:550138-573308 GCF_001447785.1 Gekko japonicus | reverse complement strand
TACACACCTCTCCCCTCCCCCTCATGCCCTGTAGTGGCCACACCTTGGCTCTTGGGGCAGGGTCCTCACAGCTGCGGTGCCCACGCAGGGGCTTCTTTCTGGGGTCCTTCAAATGGGGATGCTTTAATGGTTTCTCTTAAAACCTGCAATAGATAAGCAGCAAGAGACCATTCAAGTGCCACATCAACCAATGCTCCCTCTAAGCTGTGGAGTCTTGTGGTCAGTACATAGGTTCACCATCCATCTATGTACATGTCTAAGGCTTGAATCACCAACCACCAAGAGTCCCCTCTGCCCAGGGATGGCTCTTTGGTGCAAAAGGATACCTGTTCACCAACTGTTCACCTTCTGAGGGAGTATTCCCCCTTTCATCAGCATGATGCCCTGTTTCCCATTGACCCTCATGCTCCCTGACAGGGGCGGGACTGCCATTCTCACAGTTGGAGACATCTAACAAGTTCCCGAGAGTTTTATCCATTTGCCTAACTGTCTCTGCTTCTCCAAGTCAGCCACCTTGCCACCTTGTCCTCAAGGGTGCAAACTCTTTCCCTGAGAACCAGGAGCTCCTTGCACCAGGCACTCCTTGCACCGAGCACACCCCCGTGACTTCTGTCCAGTGGGCAGACAGTCATACATGTTACACTCAGTACAATATACTGTATAGCCCCCACTCCCATGCTACCTTTATAATTTTTTAAATCCCTATTTTTATAAATTTACTATATATATGGATTTGTATGCAGAAAGTCTGCTTTATTAGGGACATGGAGAGATTAGTGACTTGGCTTCCTCACACTGCTGCTGAACTCATACATCTGCTAAACTTGTCTGTTTATTTCCTCATTCCAGACACTTGGTCACTGGAGCAGCCCCCCTCCAAGAACGTTTTAAGAAGACAGTGGAGCCCACAGTAAAAGAGTTAGGAGAGAGAAGCTCAGATGTCCTTTTAGAATGTCCCCCTGCTATTTAGCCATTCATACTATAGGAGGAATTCTCCTTAATACCAGCTCCAGTTCTGCTTTTGCTCCCCTCCCCCGCTATTAGCCAGTCTCTCACTGTTGATGCAGCAGGGCCTGGAAGTAGATCCTTGTGGCGGCCATTTTAGAAGGTATTGAGAGGGAACCGCATTCTGGCTGGAAATAAGCCCTGGGTGTGGCCAGCTCAGAAGTCAGCCAGAACGCGGTTCTGGTTTGTTCCTGCCCAAAAATAGCCCTGGTGACAGTGGCTAAAACTTTTTATGCAGAAAAATGGATATTAGATGTCTGTCCATGTATAGAAGAATGGAAAAATAAACTTTCTGAATATGCAGTAATGGCAAAATTAACAACCCACTTGAGAAACAGGTCTATTACGAAAACTGAGGAGAAATGGAATGTGTATTATGTGTACTATGCTAGCAGGAGTCAAAGAATGAAAAGCAGTCTAAAATAGTAAATACAAACATAATAATTAAATAGAAGTAAAATTAAAATCTGTTTTAAATGTAAAATTTTGAACACAAATGAGTTCTTGATATGAGATATATTATTATTTTATTGTTCTTTTTATTTAATTTTTACCCTGCCCAATGAATGTGGCCTTTCTTTGCACCTTGATTTTTAAAAATCTGTTGTAAGTTCTAACAGATATGTAGAAGTGGTGAAAATATCTAATATTGAATATGTAGTAATACACAGAAGAACTATACAAGAAGGAATGCAGATCAACTTACCATGTGAGGTAGATGAGCTCTTTCGAGGACTGCTCTTGAGAGAACAGCTCTGAACTAACTTGTTATTGACCCAAGGTCACACCAGCAGCTGCAAGTAGAGGAATGGTGAATCAAACTCGGTTCTCCCAGATTAGAGTCCATGCTCCTAACCAATACACCAAACTGTAACTCAAAACCTTTAGAAGCAAGTATAAGAAACATAGGACACCCTCTCCACCACATCAGAGCCTTTAAGCAGATCATTTCTAAAACAGTCCTTCAAAGCCTAATTACATGAACTAAGCAGCAAGCAAGATACACTGTTTTGAAAAGTATTTCCCTCATAAATAGAAAAAAAGGGGGAAGCAAATTTGCATAGAGAGGAAGAGATCGCAAGGAGCGGCGTGCTGGGCGAAAGGGCACGCTGTGAAGCAGACAGGAGGTTTTTTCCCCCTCCCTCCCTCCTTCCTTGCTTTCTCCCCTCCCCCAAGTAGGTGGCACCAAGAGGTCCCTCCCAGGTGGTGTTTGGCTCGCCCACTGCCTCTCCTCGCCTGCCCGACCCACGCCAGCTTCGACCCCTTCAAAAAAAATCAAATTGCAACGGGAGCGAAAGAGGAAGCTGTGAGTTTGAGAGCTGTGCCACAGAAGGGTTGAGGGTCCCAATCCTGGCTCAGTGGGCCCCCCCATTCGATTGCACCCCGGGCTGCAGGGGAGGTGGGTTGGAAAGACGCTACTACCGGTGGCCTACCTCACAGGGCTCCAGAGTAGCCAGCGATGAATGATGATGAACTGCTCCACCTCCGGCACAGCAATAGCAGCAGTGGCATCTTCTTCAGGGTGCTTGGCACTCCCGATCAATGCCACGAGGGCAAAAGGTGGCTGCCTAATCAGGAGAGTGGGGGCTGCTGACTTCTGGGAGCCTGCCCTCCAGCACATGGCTTCTTAAGGATGAGGAGACCTGTGAGCTGGAGCTGGGGGCAGCACGTGCACTAGAGGGAACCGCGTTCTGGCTGGAAATAAGCCCTGGGCATGCCCAACCTTTTCTTTATCCCACTATATACCTCCCTTTTTCTTATATGAAAAAAGAATAAACTCTCTTCTTTTTAGAAGAGTCAATAAAAAAAAAATGATGCTGTTAAAGTGCTGCACTCAATATGCCAGCAAATTTGGAAAATGCAACAGTGGCCACCGGACTGGAAAAGGTCAGTTTACATTCCAGTCCCAAAGAAGGGCAATGCCAAAGAATATTCAAGCTATTGCACAATTGCACTCATTTCACACGCTAGCAAGGTCATGCTCACGATCCTACAAGCTAGGCTTCAGCACTACATGGATAGAGAACTGCCAGAAGTACAAGCTGGGTTTCAAAGAGACCAAATTACCAACATTTCAAAGAGACCAAATTGCCAACATTTACTGGATTATGGAGAAAGCAAAGGAGTACCAGAAAAACATCTACTTCTGCTTCATTGACTACGCTAAAGTCTTTGATTGTGTGGATCAAAACAAACTGTGGCAAGTCCTTAAAGAGATGGGAGTACCAGACCACCTCACATGTCTCCTGAGAAACCTGTATAAGGGTCAAGAAATGACAGTTAGAACCAGATATAGAACAACTGATTGGTTTAGCATAGGAAAAGGAGTACGACAAGGATGTATATTGCCACCTTGCTTATTTAATATATATGCAGAGTACATCATGCGAAATGCTAGCCTGGATGATTCAGAAGCCGGAATTAAGATTGCCGGGGAAAAACATCAACAATCTCAGATATGCAGACGATAGCACTCTAATGGCAGAAAGTGAAGAGGATTTATAGATCCTCTTGCTGAGGGTGAAAGAGAAGAGCGCAAAAGTTGGTCTGAAACAACACCAAAAAAACTAAGATTAAGGCATCCAGCCCCATCACTCCTTGGCAAATAGAAGGAGAAGTCATGGAAGTAGTGACAGACTTCATGTTCCTGGGATCCAAGATCACTGCAGATGGTGACTGCAGACATGAAATTAAAAGACGCCTGCTCCTTGGGAGGAAAGCGATGGCAAACCTAGACAGCATAATAAAAAGTAGAAATATCACCCTGCCAACAAAGATCTGTATAGTCCAAGCGATGATATTCTCAGTAGTAATGTATGGCTGTGAGAGTTGGACTGCAAGGAAGGCTGAGTGCCAAAGAATAGATGCTTTTGAGTTATGGTGCTGGAGAAAACTCTTGAGAGTCTCTTGGACTGCAAGGAGATCAAATCAGTCAATTCTAAAGGAAATCAACCCTGACTGTTCCCTGGAAGGCCAGATACTGAAGCTGAAGCTCAAATACTTTGGCCACCAAATGAGAAGGGAGCACTGACTGGAGAAGACCCTGATGCTGGGAAAGATTGAAGGTCAAAGAAGAAGGGGACGCCAAAGGATGAGATGGTTAGACAATGCTATCAATGCAATGAACATGATATTGCGCATTCTCTGGAGGACAGCAGAAGACAGGAGGGCCTGGCGTGATGTGGTCCATGGGGTCATGAAGAGTTAGACTTCCTGAGATTTTAAATTATTTCCATCATCTAACAATTCTGCATATCTAATAACTGCTTGTTTTGAGGTCAAAATTGTTTGAGAAAAAACTTCCACTCGAGATACACATCTTGTAATTTTAGTGTATATCAGAGGTCAAATCTTTTCCCAGGTTGTCAATAATGATCTTCTTATCATATGATTTTTAAATGTTTATGTCCAGAAGCTTTCCCATACCATAAGAACACATGTCATCCCATTTTAAGTCGTGTCCTCCTAAAGTCAGCATCCTATGGTCTTCAAGTAAAATCTATTCTCTCAACCAAACCAAACTTGTTGCCCTATAATAATTCTTCCATTCTGGTACTCCAAATCCAGCATTATCTTTCACATCTTGCAAGGCTTTCTATTTAATTCTTGGCTTTTCCCCTTGCCATATAAAATGTTGTGTCAATTTATTCAGGTCATCAAAAAAGTTTTTGTTTAATATATATCAGCAGGGTCTGGAATAAAAACATCAAATGTGGTAATTTTCAAAATTGCTATTCTGCCCATTAGTGATACTTGCAGATTTTCCCATTTCTCTAAATCTTTTTAAATATCTTGTAACACTTTATTATAATTATCTTTAATCAAGGAACTACATTTTGCTGTAATATTAATGCCCAAATATTTGACTTTCTTTTCCAGTTGAAATCCAGTTAACTCTGCTATTTCAGGTCTCTGTTTCAATGTCATGTTTTTCATAATCATTTTCGCCTTTTGATAATCTATTTTCATTTCTGCCATTTCCCCATATTCACTAATTCAATTCATCAGTTGTACCGAATCCATTGGGTCTTCTAAGATAAATACCAAATCATCAGCAAAGGCTTGTAGTGTATATTTATTTCCTCTTATTGACAACCTTGTCTTGTCCCTTTTTCAATCCATATATTATCCATCAATTCATTGTTTTCTACTGGTTTTGCTTTCTGTTTTGTATATATAGCTTCAGTAGCCCTTATAAAATTAGACCAAAACTTCATTATTTCCATCTGTTGAATAATAAATTGCCAGTTGACATTGTCAAATGCTTTTTCAGCAGCCAAAAATATCAAAGCCATCTCCTTCTCTGCATGAGCTTCATAATATTCTAATATGTTTAAAATTGTTCTCACATTATTCTTTAGCTGGCTTTTAGGTAAGAAACCTGTCTGGTCCTGGTGTACAAAGTCTATTAGAACTTTTTTTCAACCTTGCAGCCAAAATAGTTCCAAATATTTTGTAATCACAATTCAGCAAGGAAATAGGTCTATAGTTTTTTTTTAATCTCTTTAGGATCTGTGTCCTCTTTATGAATCAATGATATAGTTGCTTCAGTCCATGTTTCTGGTACTTCTGTATTTTTTATTACAGAAGAAATTATATTTTTATATGGTAGCAATAATACAACTTCAAGTATTTTATAGTATTCAGCTGGTAGTCCATCTGGTCCAGGCGCTTTATTTATATTTTGTTTCTTGATAGCCTCTGTAATTGCCATCATTGTTATGGGATCATTCAAGATTTTTCTGTTTTCTTCCAATATTATGGGTAAGTCCTGTTCACCTAAATACTGTTTCTGAATTTCTTTGGAGATTTCTTCTATATAATTGCGTGTAAAAATCTTGGATTATTTCCTTTAATCCATTCTTAGAAAATTCTTCTCTCTCTTTATCATACAATGATGAATCACCTTTTTCTCTTTCTTTTTTCTTAATTTATAAGCCAACCATCTTTCTGGTTTATTGGTATTTTCAAAGTAATCCTGTTTAGCAAATTTAATATTTTTGCCATTTCTTCTGATAAGAGTAGGTTGAGTTGATGCTGTAGTATTTTAATATTCATCTTTAATTTCTCATTGGAAGAATCCAACTTTAATTCTTTCTCTGTATTCTGAATAGCGTTCAATATATCCTGAAATGTCCTCATTTTTTCTCTTTTCTTTCTTGCTGCAAATCTAATTGCCAGTCCTCTAAAAAAGCTTTGTGTGTATCCCAAACTATCTTCATGGATGTTTCTCCATTCATATTTTAATGGAAAAAAGTCTTCATTTCTTTCTTAGCCATCTCTAAAAACTGTCCATTTTTAAGTAATTGTGTATTTAGCCTCCATCTAATTTTTTTTAAGATTATATTTAATCCTCAATAATAGCAGGTTGTGGTCTGCAAAGGTTTGTGGCATAATATCCATATCTTCAATTTCCTGAAAATGATTTGATGTAATTCAACACATATCAATTCTGGACCAAGATTTATGTCTATCAGAATAAAAAGTATAGTCTTTCCCAGTTGGGTTTCTAGTTCTCCAAACGTCAATCAATTTATATTCCTCAGACAATTATAAAAAAGATCTTGGAAGTAAACCTTTGGAGGGTTTAATCTTCTTGATAGTTTTCCGGTCTAGGTCTTGGTTGAAAACAGAGTTAAAGTCTCCAATTATACAAATAGGAAGTAAAACTTTGGAGGGTTTAATCTTCTTCTTGATAGTTTTCCTGGCTAGGTCTTGGTCGAAAACAGAGTTAAAGTCTCCAATTATACAAATATCCATATAGTCATATTTTTTGATAGTTTCCTTCACCATTTCAAAAAAAATTTCCCTGCAATTCATTCGGTGCATATATCACTACCAATAAAATTTTCTTGTCTCTAATATCTATTTCAAGTACCAGACATCGTCCATTTTCTGATGAGAATACCGAAATAGGTTTTAATTTTTCTTTGATATATACAGCTATTTATCTTTTCTTTACATTGTCTGAAGCAGTAAATAACTTGCCAAGTTTCTTATTAACCCAAATAATGTTTGTCTTGCAAACATACAATATCTACGTCTATCTTCTTAAGTTGTTTAAATATCTTTCGTCTTTTTTCAGGTGAATTTAGACCATTTACATTTACCAAAAACATCTTGGTTGTTGAT
The DNA here is from genome assembly GCF_001447785.1 of Gekko japonicus. Lineage (NCBI taxonomy): Eukaryota > Metazoa > Chordata > Lepidosauria > Squamata > Gekkonidae > Gekko > Gekko japonicus. Next base: position 566,171 of record NW_015166454.1, on the reverse strand, counting down.
AGGTCCATTATGATCTATTCTTATTACCACCATTTCTATTTCTCGTTGTCATTCTTTGTGGTCCATCTTCCGTGTGTGGTTTTTTGACTGTACTGGCCTTGAGGTCTTCATTCGAGGCTGTTGAGTAGGCTGATGCTTCCTTTTCTTTTTCAGTTGCAGTAACTTTTGTTTTTACTTACTTTGTTTCTCCCCATTGTAAAAGTTTTTCATAGTGGTCCAAGAAGTCTTGTGCCTTGAAGATGGAGTCCAATCTAAATCTTTGACCTTCAAATGTGAAAAAAATCGAAATCTCAGAAGACAGCTTCAGGTTATTGAATTTGCTATAAGTTTGGAAGTAAAAAATACATATTCTTTCCTTCTTTGTCTCATTTTCCAGGGAATTTCTCTAAGAATCTTTATTTCCTTGTCTTGTATTTTAAGAGTATTATTCTGTACTTCTTTCCACACACAATCTCTGACTATCTTCTTAGTAAATTTCACATGTACTTTCCTTGGAATTCTTCCTTGCATAGGCAGAATTAGCGCTATATAGAAAGTCAATCTCCCTCTCCATTTCTTCATATTCAACTTCCACGAAGTCCACCACATCCTTCTGTCATAACTCTGATTAGCTCCTCCCATTTTTGTTCAGGCACGTTCTGAAATCTCAGTACATAATCAGCTCTATCCATTTCCAGTTGAATCAGGGACTCCAGAGCTGTCTTCTGCTGTATATCCAACCTGTCCATCCTCAATGATGCTGCTTCAGCTTTCTCTTCGGCCTTCTTGGCTTGTTGTGCCACCTCTGTTATTTCCTTCTTATTTTCTATTAGTTGTTTATTAAGATCAGCTAATTTAACTTTTACATCTCCAATCTCAGTGTGTAAATTCTTCATTTGATCTGTGACTTGTATTAAGGCCATCTGCACCTGGCTCAAGCCCAATTGTAATCTGTCTTGCAGGTCATTCTGCACCTGGCTTAAACTTGAATGCAATTTAGTTTGTATATCATTTTGAGTTTGGCTCAGGCTAGTTTGAAAGATAACTTGCATATCATTTTTAAAGTCTTTCAGAGATTCCAGTGTCAACATAGTTCCCAATTATTTAGTCTGTGGAGTAGGCGAAGATGCTGCAGATATTGGGGGAGTACTTTTCTTAATTGGCTTACTCACGTTCCCAACATTTAAATTTTCTTCTTGTTCTGTTATAAAATTAATCACCCAAGATCTTTACTATTTGCCCCTCCCCTTATTTTCTATTTTACCAAATTCAATATTAAAAGAGCCAATATCAAACCACAAATTAAACTCAATATGATAGGTATTTTCCAGTCCAGAACCCCCCAAGAACTTGCACTTAAATTATTCTACTGGTTTATAACCATTTAAATCTAACATTCATCAAATAAAAAATTTCTAAGCATCTTTTAACACATACACACACAAAGAAATGGAAAAAAATGGACAGATTACAGGCCTCTTCAACCATTTCTGTGTTTCCTCAGTAGCCCAAGCACATCATGTTTCTCTTTCAGGTCCCTTTACAGTTCTCCACATCCCAGTTAAGTTCTAGTTCCAGTTTAATTAACTCCCAATATATTCCAAGCGTAAATAAAAAGGAAGGCAAATCTAAATCCAATAGCAAATGACAAATGGCAAAGGAAATTCAAAATTTCTTTTATGTTCCACCAAATAAAATCCAATAAGATCTAACAGATCAAAGTCAATTTCCCAATATTGTTTAATAATAAAAAATGTATAGACTAATCGTCTCCAAATCAGAAAAGCCAATGTTTTCAAGATTTATAATCCAACAAAAGTAGGTAGGAAAATAGCTTCTAGCTTATAATTACCACTTCTAGTTACCGTCCACCTTACATTCTGCAATCTTCCTTTCCCATCAACACGAAAACCAAGTTCAGTTCAACATCAAATTCTAATTGCTTTATTTTTTTCAGTCTTTCCAGTTATTTACTTATTTCTCCTTTAATTAGAGTTTTCCCAGTATCAGGAAGAAAAGAAGAAGAACCCCCCCCAAAAGCGAAAGCTAAGTCCACATAGAGAAAGAGAAAAAAGAGGGGGGTAAGCAGGCTTTAAACACTGTCTCTCACTTTCCCGTTCCACCTCCAAATTCCTTGTGTAAAAGTATTTATAGCCAGATAGGGAGGGAAAACCTTTGAACCTTTAATTATAACTCACAGTCTTGAGAAGTTTGTAGACAGATTCTCTTTGTTCTTTATCTTAAGTTGCTTCGTGTATGCAGCTGAAAGCCAGAAATGGCCACTGTACCCACTGGGAAATTGAGGTTTATGTTCAGGTCTCAACCCACCATCTAGCCGAAATAAGTGACCCAAATAACCCCACCCCACTGCTTTCAGAGACCCCCTCCAGGGACCTCCTTGGGTCCTCTAGACCCCCCCCCAAAAGTGGACCAGTTCGGTACATCTCAGGAGCTTCTCTGAGACATTACCGACCTTGCTGCTGCTTATACCAGAAAAGGGAAATAAACCTAGCTTGGTGGACTAGAGTACAAGTGGAATCTAGATATAATAAAGACAAACATACAGATGGATTCTATTTAGAACAAGGTGCATTTGAAAAATTATTATGTACTTCAAGAGAGAAAGTTATTAAGAAAATGTACAATATGCTGATGCAATTGAAAATGCAGGATGAAATAGTTAAAGAATGAATGATCAGATGGATGCAAAATGTTGGTTATGATATAGATCTGTTACAATGGAGTAAAATATGGAAAGTGACTATTAAGTTGACTAAATCTGTTTCATTCAAAGAAAATTTATATAAAATGTTTTATCGATGGCACTTAACCCCAGTTAGGTTAGCTAAAATGTATACAAACTTGAGTAATAGGTGTTGGTAATGTAACAATCATGTTGGATCATACCATTATATGTGGTGGACATGTAAAAAGGTTCATAAATACTGGACTGAAGTACATACTTTCTTACAGTCAATGTTGAATATTACAATACCTTTAAACCAGAGATATTTCTCTTAAACTGTTTACCAGATGACTTAGATAAGAACCATAGATACTTTATTTTACGTGTTATAACAGCAGCCAGAATTCTATTTGCAATAACAAGGAGGACATTGAAGATCCCAGCACTGTATGAGTTAATAATGAAGATTATGGAATGTGCTGAAATGGACAGATTGACAAATATATTAAAAGGTGAAATGGAAGAAGAATTTATGGAACCGTGGAGGGAGTTTTATGACTGGCTGAAACTTAAGTTACTTTGACAAGCCTTTATTGGCATAAAACCTAAGTACTGAGGATATAAGAGTAAATGAAGAACAATAAGAATGATAGATATAGTAGTTGTGAAGTTCTAAGGAGAAGATTTACATGCAGAATGTTAAAATGTATATATATATTTCTGTATCCTTCCTTTCCCCTTTCCCTTTTTCTGTGCATAAACTAAAGAGTCAGACTTCACTGTGCGACTGAACAACAACAGTAATGATGAAACTAATGATGTTGCCAAAATAGATTAACTATGAAGTTTGAAACTTAAACTTAAAATGTTGGATACAACTGTATTTCAATAGAAGAATGATTGTATATTATAGGTAAAGGTTTCCCTTGCTCAAAAGCCAGTAGTACCTCAAAATTACAATGAAAAGGATGTAAGGGAAAATATTTTGTATTGTCCTCGACAAATGCAGTTTCATTGTAAACCATTTCCCTTTTCTTTTCTCTACCCCCACTGTCTTCTTAAATTCTAAAAACAACAACAGTGTTTTACTGTAAAAAAAAAGAAGGTGATCAGAGTACAACAGATGCATTGGAGTGTAGCAGTGCAATCCTAAGGACAGTTTCATGGGAGTAAGCCACGCTGAGTGGACTTCAGTAGGATTCTGAGTTGGCCTGCTTAGGATAGCTCTGTCCATCTCCTAGTAATCTCTAGGGATTCTTCCTGCCTCTCCTGTTCTCTTCCAAATCATCCTGAGGGAATAGAAGGGCCTATGAGCACACTTCTCACGGGCTGGTTCATTTATATACCTCCTCAGTGTAAATCTGTCCATTCTACTAGTGGCACTGCAGGCTCCTGCAGGTGATTGTAGGAGGGAAGTGGCATGGTATAGCCCAATCTTGTCCTACTAGTCCATTTTCAGTCATTACATGAATGGGAGAAAATGTGCAAGTCTCACTGCACGAGTGGGCAGCAGCAGTTCTTAGCATTTGAGCTCAATTTTTATAGTTTTTCAGCAAAATTCTATTTGTATTAGTATTTATGGATAGCTGTGATCTGACTTTTCAAATGTTTGCCATGCCTCTTATATGGTCTAATAAAGAGGCCAGATTCTACTTTCCAATGATTAATTTGTTAAAAAAGAAACTGTACTCCCATTACACTACAGCTTAAATTTTAAACCATATCATTATTTCCTGCTACATTCACCTGTCCATGTCCACAGCCTACTTTAAGCAGAATATCACTTTCTTCAAAATGAAATGGTACTGTGTACTTTTCAGAAAATAAACTAAATCCACCCCCTGCCTGCATCTCAGCACTTCTCAACATCCCTACTGGAGTCAGTTTAATTATTTATTGTGAACTATCTGAATGCAGCTCTGTTCTTCCTTCGTAAATTGCTTGAGAAATGATCCCAATTTTAAGAAAATAGACCTGATGCATCTGTGCTGAATAGTTTAATGTGGACAAATTTCAGCTTATGGCTTATTCACAAAAGGCTTGACACTGTTTGCTATTCACTATTCATGGTATGTGTGTGCTTGCTCATCTGTGTGAGATGTTATTATTGCTTCTGCTTCAGGGTAGGATGAAGGAATGTTTTTCCAAGGCAAATGTTAGCTAGATAGGTATGCACCTGCATGTCCTAATATCCCTCAAATCTGGATTTTGAGATAATTTGTACCCTGCTATTTCGTGCACACTTGAGGTAGGCAATGAGAATATTAAAAAGCAGAAATAAAAATATCCCATTAAAGTTAAAATCTTTCTAGCAGTGTGTCCCTGTGGTACTGCTACTCGTTAAAGTCTTTTTAGCAGTGTGTCCCTGTGGTACTGCTACTCTCTGGTTACTGCCACCTAAGGCCAGTAGAAGCTGGCTGTGGTCTTGAAAAACAGGGTTGCCATTACAGAAATATATGCTAATATAGCGGTACACACAATATCACTAGCAACTCTTACCACCACCCACTGATTAAGTCAATGCACCACATTAGCCATGCATGGAAAGATCCAACCAATGTGTCAATGATTGAAACAGCACAGTAGTGTTATTCTATTCAATACACATCCGTTTATGCACTAGTTGGTTATCCTCTCCTTTACAAGGATTGGTCTTACACGCTTTTTATCCGAGTTTAATGCTTACTGTTCCCGGAACTGCCTCTCCATTAATTTTGACAAGAAAAAAATATTGGTTTTCTCTAAATCATGGAAATGCAACCGTTGGTCAATAGCGGAAAGAGAAATACAACAGGTAAAATCCTTCCGGTATTTAGGAGTGCTATTTTGTTACAATCTAAGCTGGTGCTCGCATAGAGAACATTCTCTGACTATGGCTAAGAATAAGACTGCAGCCCTGATCCGGTTTTTCTTCCAAAAGGGCAATCAATTTGTTCCAGCTGCGCTTAAGATGTTCCAAGCAACTGTCATATCTCGTCTGTTATATGGGGTTCCTATTTGGATCCAGTCCTTTACTAGGAGAGTCGAGAGCATTTATTCCACTTTCCTGCGTAGGATTCTTGGTGTTTCCAACTCAGTGTCGCTCTTTGCTCTTTATAAGGAGCTGGGTCTCCACTTGGTGGAATCTCGAGCTTGGATCACTACGATCAAATATTGGCTTCGGCTTCATTTTCAATCTCCCCCTGCTAGCCTAATGGTCCAACTTCTAGCTGACTCCTATACATCAGAGTGGTCACAGGCCATAGTGAAAAAGGTGGGTACACTAGGTATCGACCTGGAACCCCTCTCTATTACCCATATCCTTCTCCGCTGTCCCAAATACTCCATTATGCGCAATAACCTGATTCGCCCTTTCCTCCCTTCGCAGAGAGATTTTCTGGACAGGGATTTAAATTTTTTTTTAGCAGACCAGAGCCCAGCAATAACACTATCTGTCGCTGAATTTTTGACCTACGTATGGAAATCAAGAGTAATACTCTGTAATTCTTGTAAATCATGTTAGGATTGTCTTGTATTTTGGAATATCGGGAATATTGGTTGATGTTGTTCTTGTACTACCCCTTAAACGTTTCCTTGCCTGGTTTACTTATGTTATGCCAATAAAGGTTTCTGTTCTGACACTAGTGGGCTGCCAGGACAGGTCTAAACTGCCTTCTCTGTTAGAGCTTCCCATGGTAAGTGACAACCATTATTGATAACCACATGTTGCAAGATAGCCATCAGACAGGGCTGTTGAATCCCTTGCCAGCTCAAACAGCCTGAAAACTCCCTCTGTATAGAGAAAAGATAGTTTCAGCCTGGTTAGAAAGGATTCAGACTGGTTAGAAAGTAGCACCATACCAGTTTCGTCTTTCAACACCAAGGTTGCCCCTTGTGTACTTGCATTCAGTCTGATCCTAATAGACTGTATAGTGCTATATTTCATCTGGAAAGGTCTGAGCTCAAATACAGGTTCATCATTAAGGTCACTGGGTGAGTGGGGCCAGTGCCTCTTTGCCTTACCTGCCTCACTGAGTTCTTGTGAGAATAAAATTGGTGATGAGAACCAGTGTTCCCTCTAAGCTGAGTTAGTGTGAGCTAGCTCACAGTTTTTTTAGCCTCCAGCTCACACATTTTTGTCTTCGCTCAGGAAGGATGGCTCCAGAGCAAACTGATTGATGCAGTAGCCAAATCGCTCGTTCACAGCCAGTAGCTCACCAAGTAGAATTTTTGCTCAAGAGACTCCACAGCTTAGAGGGAGCATTGGTGGGAAGCATAACCGAAGCGCTTCCGCACCCACCCCCGGTTACCCACACAGGAGCAAGGAAGCAGAACGCTTGCAAGCCAGGCCAAAAAAAGATGACTGCCTTGTCGAACTTCCCTCTCCCCGGACTGCCGCACACTGTTCCCGCTAAGCTGTGCGTGTGAGCGGCGGCTCATTCACACAGGCAGCCCCGCCCATCGCCCGTCTTCAGAGCACAGCGGTGATCTCCTGCTCAGGACAGTGAAAAAAGAGAATTAGAGGGAATCCTGCCCGGGCACGCAGTGTTCCCTCTAAGCTGAGTTAGTGTGAGCTAGCTCACCGTTTTTTAGCCTCCGACTCACACAGGTTTGTCTTCGCTCAGGAAGGAATGGCTCCAGAGCTAACTCATTGATGCAGCAGTCATATCACTCACTCACAACTTTAATGCCGGTAGCTCACAAAGTAGACTTTTTGCTCACAAGACTCCACAGCTTAGAGGGAACTTTGCTGGGCAGTGCAATGCCAGCCAGCCAACCAACCAGGGTTCCTTCCAGCCGAACCCCTCCTTGCAAGCGCTGCCAGCACGCGACGGCCTGCTCCGAGGGGATGGGAAAGGAGACCTGCCAGCGGCACGGTCATCGTCATCCTCCCCCCCCATGCCACCACCAAAAATCCCACGACGAGTCCGGGAAATGCCCCCCTCCCCTCTCAATGGTCCCTTCTAAGCTGCGGACCCCTGTGAGCAAAAATTCTGCTTTGTGAGCTACTGGCATGAAAGTCGTGAGTGAGCGATTCAGAAGCTGCATAAACCAGTTTGCTCTGGAGCCGTCCCTTCCTGAGCCGAGACAAAAATGTGTAAGTGGGGGGGGCAGTGTTCCCTCTAAGCTGAATGAGTGTGAGCCAGCTCAGTTTTTTAGCCTCCAGCTCGCATATTTTTGTCTTAGCTCAGGAAGGATGGCTCCAAAGCAAACTAATTTATGCAGCAGCCCAATCGCTCGCTCACAACTTTCATGCCGGTAGCTCACCAAGTAGGATTTTTGCTCACAAGACTCCACAGCTTAGAGGGAGCATTGATGAGGACCATCCTCGGTGTATGTGTAAAATGCTTTCAAGGCACTGCTGGCTTACAGTGACCCCAGCAAGGGGCTTTCAAGGCAAATGAGAAGCAGTGGTGGTTTGCCACTGCCTTCTTTTGCAGAGACTTCCTTGGTGATCTCCCATCCAAGTATTAACCCTGCTTAGCTCCTGAGATCTTACAAGATTCAGCTATACCGTGCCACTTCCCTCCTACCATCCTTTGTACTTAGTATATTTGTTCTTCAGGCATAATGATTTATACCATCATAGAGAGAAAGAAAAAGCCCCAAGAAATGGTGGCTTCTGATGGCTCCTTTTCCCCCTGCACTCCCCAAGGCTGTTCTGTTTTCCCCTTCCATTGGCAGTGTTGTTATCCCAAATGCCATATTTGTCCAAAAAGGCTGTCTCCTATTTTAGTTGAGGAATTAGCGAAGGAGAGAAAATGACTTTGTGAGAGGGAAGTAACTAGCAGGAATCTCCACCTATGTTTTATGGGGATTTATCTCTTAGGAGGGAGCTGCAGTGTCAGTTTGTACACACCACCTTTTTAAACATTCCTTAGCAACCCTGGCAGACACACCGCCAAAGACAGCTGTGGTGCTGTGGGTGAATGTGGACTCAGCCCTGCAACCACACTATTATCCATGGCAAGGCAAGAGACTGAACAAGCAAAGGTGCCTCAGGCTCATCCACTGATAAACCAATGGCCATTTAAACAGCTGCTTTTGGCAAGAGCACTCAGTAGGAGAGTGGTATAGTAGGACACTTGTAGCACCTCAAGACCTGTAGTGCCAGTAAGGCAACCTTTGAAATCTCACCTCACATAAACAAAGAGGCAAACTCCTCTTTGAAGCCAACTTCAGTCAGCTGGCTGACTATGCACAAGGGGACTGAGCAAGACTAGATGGCTCTCTTTCCAGTGTTCAATAAAGAAAAAGAGGAAAACAAAGGGGGAAAGGGGAAAGTGGGCTCCAACCCTCACCCCTTTCTTTCACAGAAGGTTGTCACAGAGTTGCCTCCGCCCTTAAGAGGGCACCGCTCAGAACAATGGAAAGGATCTCTGCCATTTTTGTCAGAAACAACTATTCCTCATCAAAACAATGCAACGACCAAAATACCTAACAAATGAGGATGCCCTGCCAAAATGAAAAAATCCAAAAAGCTAACAAATCGATTAATGCAAGAAACCATTTAAACAGTGACCAACTATACTCTAAAAAAAACATTAATAATATACAACATTTTGTTGCGGGTCCCCACAAGTGTTCCCTCTAAGCTGAGTTAGTGTGAGCTAGCTCACAGTTTTTTAGCCTCTAGCTCACACATTTTTGTCTTAGCTCAAGAAGGAGCAAGCTAGCTCACAGCTTTTTAGTCTCTCACTCACACATTTTTGTCTTAGCTCAGGAAGGAGCAAACTAATTTATGCAGTAGCCAAATTGCCTGCTCACAACTTTAATGCCAGTAGCTCACAGAGTAGAATTTTTGCTCACAGGACTCCATAGCTTAGAGGGAACATTGGTCCCCACTTGTCTGTTTTTAATCTTTGTAAACTGTCCTGAGCCTTTGAGAAAAGCAGGTTAGAGTTTAAAAAAATAAATTCCAACCTATTCAAACAGTGATGTAAACTTAACTATGCATTAACAGTTTGTTACTTGTAACACATACATGTAGTCTTACTCCAGCAAAACATAACAGTTTGTTACTTGTAATACATACATGTAGTCTTACTCCAGCAAAACAAACAAACAAGCAAAAACTTGTATCATACAGGCAACATAGATTCTTAGCTACAATGGGGGGGGAGGAGGCATCCAAAGATCTTTGGACATTTGCTAGTAGAATAGTCCTTTGTAGGCCTTGTGAATAAATGCATTTTTTTCCCCTTTGGAGGGCTGAAAGGAGCAAAACCTTCACTGAGTTTTAAAAGTTTTTTCCACTCTGGGCAGAGAACAGGCAGGAATGGGGGAATTCAGTTCAATTGCTTTCCGGACTTACCTCAGCCCACCTTCAAATAAATGCTTATAGGTCTAGACAATGGGATGGTCAAGTCTCCCCCTGCTTTCAAGCAGGGAAAAGATATTTGGAGGAATTCGATACTAGAGAGACCAGGAAGAAAATGTCTAGAATCGTCAGGAAAAGCTTCTTTGACCAGCCTGACCTTGTCAGTGGGTAGGAAAAAGAGAGGTGATAAAATTCATGGGAGTGAGGAAGAAGTGCTCTTTCTTTGAGTGCTGAGTCAATGAGAGGAGACAGAATGCTCCACTGAGCAGGCTACCATTGACCATGTGCTCGCCTAAAGAGCTGGAGAAATCTTCAAGGTAAAGGTGACTCTGTAGAGATCTGTAACTTCCTAAGCTAAAGAAGCCTGTCCTATATTTGACCATCTGATAGTGCATATATAGAGAGAGGGACAGAGGATTTGCTTTTTAACCATTTCTTTTGGAATCCCTTGCTCAGTCTGGTGCTGTGTTAAAAGTATCCTTGTGAACATTTTCTTTTAAATAAATACTTTATAACTTTTGATGCTGGTAGTGGTTCTCTGTACCACATAGACATGCTCCACCATCTTAAACATGCTCGGCAGGGAGGGTGGAGTATAAATCGAATAAATAAATAAATAAAAGCAGTGCCAGGGGAAGGTAGGCAGTTGACAAATGGCTATTCCTCCTTGGGTACACAAAGCAGTAACCTGTCCCCATGGTGACCAGGCACTGGGCAGCAGGAGACCCAGGGGAAAGTCCTCAGAACTTCAAAGGGAAGCTGGGAGTCCTGACCCTTCCAGCAGGAAGTTCATTACAAAGGTCAATTGGTGGTGGCGGGTTACCAGAAAGAAAGAAAAGCCTCTCCAGGTGTTGAGAAAAACCTTGAAGGGCAGGGCGAAATAGGGCATGCAGGCCAGAACAGGCCCCTTCTGCCAGAAGCCATTCCTGAAACTCCCTCTGTTTCATAGCTTAATCTAGTCTTCAGCTAGTTGTGCAGTCACCTGGAGGGAGTGTTTCGGTTCTTAACAGGAATACAGCTTTCAGCTTTAGATGTTGTATATTATGTATTTTCAAGGTGTTACGAGGTGTAATGAAAATATAGGTGACACTCCTAATTGTAAGATGCTTTGAGGAGGACTCCGAAGCAGCAGCATAGAAATATCCTAAATAAATAAGTGTGGCTAAATGACTGCAGCATTTCTCCTTTGCAAGAGGGTTTTGATCTGAGCTCCCTCTCCCATTCATGCTGAAATATGCATTACATCATTGTCTATTTTCACCTTGTTACATTAATCAAAACGTGTCCCATTTATAAAAGTGTGTCCTGCAGCTCAGGCATTTGAAATGCAGAGTGCCAGCAAGCAGCTGCTAGGTACCATGAAGGAAAGAGGTAGGGTAGACTGGAGTAACGTACAAATTGAATTTCAAGTGACTGAGCAGCCTCTTTATCTCTCGGTGACACATCCAGGGATTGTGACAGTGTTCTTTAAGGAATTAAACCCAGAGCCATGGTTCAGTCGCTGCGCAGTTGCTAAAGCCTTCCCAGCAGTCTTTCCAAAACCACTGATGAGTATGACCTGGGGGGGGGGACAAAAGGAAACACAAAGGCATGATTTCTGTGCAGTTAAACTTGACAAAAGGAACCCCCCTGTGGAAGTGAACCACAACAGAGAGATTGTGTCTGAAGAAACACGCACACAAACATGTATTGAAAGATGTGCAGCCTAATACATGTTTGCTCTAAAGTAAGTCCCACAGAATTCAAGGAGGGTCCATAAGATTGCAACCCAAAGAGTTTTTTAAAAACACACACACACAAACACAAATATACTGGATAATTTCGCTGAGCATGAGTTATTCTATCCAAATCCAAGAATCCAATTAAAGAAAATATATCCCTTGTCCCAATTCAGCAATGTAGGAATAAAAATGATAGAATCCAATTACACGTGGTAAACAGCTTCAGGCTATTTGTAGTGCAGTACAGGAGAGTTCATTCTACATTAAATTAAAGTTGCCTGTACAAGATTTAGTCTAGTCTTGTGTCTGGGGTTGGGGGTGAACCCTGGACCTGCTGAGCCAGCTGTGGAGCCCTGGAGCCTCCTGGGAGTGGCAAAAGCATTCCCACAGCCTCTGCCAGCTCCTGGAGCTGGCCTTAACACCCAGGACTCACTAGCCAGCAGCAAAGGTTGGGGAGGGCCCAGTCTCAGAGATCCCAGCCGGCACAGAGTTGGAGACATCAGTGAAGAGGCCAGTGCCATGCCAGCTGGGCCAGGGAAGTTGCTCAGAGGCAGTCTCCAGTGCCGTAGCAATGTTGCTGCCTGGAAGCTCCCTTGAACCCAGGCTTCCCAAAGAGATGCCTGCAGGGAAAGGCACCTGCCTCTCTCAGCTGGCAAAGGTGCTGAGGAGAGATGGCATCAACCCCTCCCCACCGATACAAGGGTGGAAGTGGATAGGCAAGGGCCACATGGGGGAGGGGTGGTTGGTTGGGGGGGGAGAGGCTAAGGGGCCAATGGGCAAAAAGCCCCTCAGAAAGGCACAGGATGCATCCAATGGCCATCGAAGACAAGCAGAGGTGGCTGCTGGGGATAAGCAATGGAAGAGTGGGAGGCACAGATGGGGGAATAAAAGGAGGTTCTCAGAATCAGGCCAGGGGAGGAAAACAGTGACTGATGACTTCCGGCTGAGAGAGATTTGAGTCAGGTCAGGAGGAGATGGAATCAAGTGATGCAACCCCCTTTCCTCCCATTCTGAGGCCTGGGGAACTTCCCTCCAAAGGGGGAGTGAGATAGTGGGGCAGAGACCCCTCCAGGACAAGAAGGCAGGGCCCTACATTTTATTTTTAATTTTTTTTAGCCCCCCAGAGGGGATTTTTTCTATTGCGTTTTTTAAATACAGCTCCTCAGAGGCACGCCTTCCTACAGAAACGTAGGTCCCCGGAGTACCAGCGAGCTCTTCCTTGCCTGGACATTCCACCATGGCTCCCCACAGGCACTCCAGGAACCTAAGGTGGCAGGGCTTGCTACATGTCTCCGCCCCCTGGCCACCTCAATGCTGGAGCTTCGCTCTGGTGAGCTTCGGCATGAAATGAGGCCTGGTTGGAAGTGAAAAAATCTCAAATTCTGATTGCTTGCAATTGTTACGTTCCTGTAAAAAGATTTTTAATGGAAAATTGAGTGCTCTTTTTTAAAAATATATTTCATTAATTTTTATACAACAATAACAGCTTACAATTGGCAATATAAACACAAGATTATATTCCATACAAACATTAACATAACCAACCATAAGCTTTGGGGAAGTAGTTATTACATTCATGCTTTATGATCTGCCAGGTATTCCAAAGTAAGTCTTATAAACATATCTAAAGTAACCAACTGGTCTTCAAAAAATTAAAGTATCAGTAATTGTTAAAATAAGTTTTTTCCCCAAGGATCTCTTCCAAATTTACTAGAATAGGATACCATCTCTCCAAATAAAATGAAGGGGCCAATGATGGATCATTGCATATTATGGAGTCAGAAATTTTATCTAAAATCAAATGGTCCCATATCCTAAAATACCAATTCTTTACTAGTGGTTTGTCTATAGACTTCCAACAAGCAGCAATAGTGGTTTTAGCTGCTGATATCAGAATCATTATTAGTTCTTTTCTAATTTGAGGAATTTTTATTTCCTGCCAATAATTTAATAAAACAACTTCAGGTTGCAGTGGTATATTATAACCAGTTAAATATTGAATTTGAAGTAAAATGTTCCTCCAGAATTGGGAAATTACCTTACAATCCCACCAAAAATGTAGAGGTGTACCCAATGAACCACATTGTTTCCAACAAAGGGGTGATATAGTTTTATTCATGCAATTTAATTTTCTTGGAGTCAGATACCAACGTGTTAACATTTTAATGTTTTGTTCTTGTATATTGAGTGATCTAGTTTTGAAAACATATGAGGACCATATCGATTCCCAATGTGATTTAGACCATTGAAGTCCACAATCGGTCTGCCACGGTATTGTGTAGGAAGGTAAGTCTAACATGTCATGATCCATCAATAATTTATATATAATGTGCTCTTGATACATAAGATTGCCAGTACTGTTTATCAATGTAGACATTTTATTGAGTTGGCTAAAATCAGAGCTAAAGATATGGATGCTGTCACTGCCCTGCTGACAATAGCAGAATTTAAGATTTAGTTCTGTGGCTCAGCTGTTAGCAAAGTAAAAAACAACAACAAGGAAAGGAAAAAAATGGTCTACATAAGGGAATGCAAGCTTTTTAAAAAAGTTATATATGCATATACATGGATGGAAGGATTTTGATGGTATCTGTCTGGCAAGGCTTGTATAATCAAGGGTATACAATTAGAGGTGTGGATTCAGTCTACCCGAGCTGAAAAAATATCCAAAAAATACCTTATTGGTATTACCCAGGTATATTTTGGCTTCCCAAATTTATCCAGGTTTTCTCAGGAAAACAAACAACCTCCCCCCTGAGAAAATCCTGGATATATTCAGGACTTACTGGTAGATCCGAAAATAGCTGAGAGGTGGGAACAGATTGGGAGCAATCTGCTCCCACCTCTCAGCTGTTGGTCAGGCTTCTACTGCAGTCCCATTAAAGTTTAAAGGGACTGCAGAAGACAGCCCAAGGATCAGCTGTGCCAGGGGAGCAGACTGTGCCCGCCAGCTTGGCTTGAGGCTGGCTTCTTGTGTGGCCCGGTTCTTCTGCAGGAGAAGCCAGGCCCAGAAGCTGCTGTGCTGCAGGGAGTAATCTACACTGTAGGAGAAGCCAAGCATGCCCCTGGGTCGGGTTGTCTTTTTTTTTAACCAATATTTTTCTTCTTATGTCAATTGGACCTGAAAAATTTAAGGATTTCTGAAAAATCCCAGATTCAAATACCATACCAGTATTGGGATCCAGGTTTTTTCAGAAATACCAATGGGGGGGGGGGTCCAATAGTCCTGAACCAAAATAAATACCAGTTATGGTCTTGTTATAACATTTAACTTCCAAAACGGGAAATCGTAAACTGGATTCAGATTTTTTAGTTCATTGTGCATTAAAATGGCATAGAGAATTCAATCATGTTGATTAATCAGTAGAAGAGATTGACACATGAAGGGTTCTGGATCAACTATGACCTCTTTGTAAAGTTGTTTTTAAACTAGACATAAATTTAAATATGAAAGTACATCTAATTACATTAGAATGAATCCACTAACAACTAAGCATAACAAGCCTGCAGTCATGGGCTACGGCCACTTAACTATACTGTTCAGTCTCTGTGGTCTATCGTGAGACCTAGTTCCATATAGAACCAGTTCACTGTACAAGTTAAGCATGTGGCTGCTTGCTACAATTTAAAGAGGTGGGAGCAGAGGAAGAGGTGACCTTCCAGAACTGCTACACTACTGCTGAGTCCAAAGCAAATCCAGTGGTGCAATTTTGAGGCTTGTTTTCCTCCTGAATCCTGGTTGGCAGTGGTACAGGAAAAGACAGTGGACCTAGCCTTGCCTGTCACCTCCTCAGCATTCAACACCACCACCTGCAGTGAGATCTGGCAATGCTGGTGGCACTACTAGGGCTTGCCTTCTTCTCAGCCAGTGGCAGTATAGAAGGCAGTAGTAGGCATAGTATAGCACTGGAAGCAAAATATTTGGAGGCATCCTTGATCCAGTACATTTGTGACACACCAAATCCCACCATATATTTATTGTTACCTGTCAAGAACTGGAGAGCCCACAGGTTTTTGCACACCAAGGCAGACAACACAAACAGAAGGTTAAGCATAACCTTTGAAAGTCATCTTGCATGGCTAGCGGCTCTGTTTAGCTTGGAGGGGGGCACAGCCTGTAGATGCCTAGAGTTTGATGGAATGTTTATATGTAGTATAGGATGGGTTTGCAGTCACATAACTTCAGTATAGGGCTGATCTGGTGGTTGTTTAGGGAGTTGCTTCCCAAAGCACCTACATACAGTTAAGGCTTTTTGATGCTTTAAAAAAAATTGCAGCTCCACAATCCACTGGAATTACTTTATTGTTGCCTTGAAAGCAAAGCCACATACTTGAATCTCAGCAGGA
>NW_015166454.1:525508-550110 GCF_001447785.1 Gekko japonicus | reverse complement strand
GAATCTCGGCAGGAACATAACTTTAATTCATCTTCGATGACCTTTCAACTGAAAAACAAAACACTGTCCCTGAGGTAGTTGTACCTTCCTGCTTTTACAGTTATAAGGCACATGCTGATGCTTGGTGTGTTTTTCACACGACACTTTTGGCATCATCTCTTTGGTTATTGTTGTTGTTTGTCTTTGGAGCTTATTAATTGGTTTCGAGTTCCAGCTTGCAAGAAACTCAAGTGTAAAAATCTCAGTCATAATAGAACATTGCCAGTATGATTTGGTAAGCAAATACTCATTAAAGCCTCAACACATTCTGATTACTGAGAACTTGTTTTGTTTGGTTTAAATAACCAACTTAATCTCCACTGAAACAGTATTACATTTGCAGCTTGTCATCCCTGCCAGGGAAGAATCTTGCTATGCATGTGTGGAAGTTTGCACCCTGGGGATAATATGTTAATTGCAAAGCAAGGAAATCACGTTCTGCATCCGATTGGTGAAAAGTCTTTATTAACTGCTTGGAAATAGTTAATTCTTCATTAGTCAGAACACTGAACCAGAATCTGCTGCCTACGAACCATTGATTGGAGTTTATGGAAGCAATAACTTCCCCGAAAAACATTTGTTACCATATTTAATGACCATATTTTAGACTATTAACCTTTCATGGGAGGTCAACCAACAAAATGGATGTTAACTGCTTGTAACAACTGATATCTTTGCCATGAATATTCAGATGCCTTTACCAATAAATATGCTTTCCCACCCCTACATTTTATAGCAATAGAAACAATATTGCAGTAATTGTTGCTTTCTTTTAGAAAACGGGTCCATAGTCGCAAGGTACTAAGGCATACACAGAGCTCTGCATGAGCTAATCCTACCCCAGTGTTTGCAATGTAACAAACACTCTATTCCAGAGTCCTGCAGAGAACAAGGCAGACCCTTCTCATACTGAGCCCCATCTATGCTGTAGAGCCACTCAGGATTTATTTACCCCATTTGTATCTTTGTGATACACTTTGAATAAAACTTTGTTGGTCTTAAAGTTGCCACTGGACTCAAACTTTGTTCTGCTGCTTCAGACCAACCCGGCTACCCACCTGAATGCTTTTGAATAGTATTGTCAGGAGGGGGAGGCTCCAGGCCCCCTCCTGCCTCCCCCACCGCTAACCGCAGAGGTCAAGGGCCCCAACTCAATGGGAGAATCCACAGAGGAGGCACCCAGGTGAACTGGAGAGGGTCACTCATGATGAGCCCGAATATGGCTGAGGGACCCATATGGCAGGTCGAGTCAGGAAGAAGCCAACCAGGGTATCCATGAGGACCAGGGGTCCTGCCATGTCGGCTAGCCAGAGGAACCCTGGCAGCAAAGGGAGGTCACAATGGAAGCAGTGGACGCTATCCCCAGAAGCACTGGCCCAATTGGAAGGAAGAAGGATGGAAGAACACCAACAGGATTGGGGAATTGGCCACTCTCTTCTGAATTGGGGGGAGGGGCAGGTGCAGGGCAGGAGGATTTAAGGGAGAGAGATGCACAGGCTGAGGAGGATGATCCTCAACCCTCTATGCAATAGCGGGACAGAAAAGAGAGAGGAAAGGCTGGTAGGATGCTCAAATAGAGGGGAGGGGAAGTACGGAAGGAGTAAGGGTGAATTAACCCCCTCCATATCTTCAGTCTGAGGCTGTGCTATGTTCTCTCTTCCCTGAAAACCCAACGTCCTGGAGCTGGACCCTCCACCTCCCACCCGAATGAGACTACCCAGTCTTGACAAGTATGTGAAATAATTTATGACCTATGTGTTGTTACTTGATATGGTTTATTGTCATGTTAGTTTCCTATATATTTATTTAAAAGTTTAATATAAATCTTTGATATAACAATATGAAGGTCATCCACTTTAATTATTTTTCTACATCACAATACATTGACACTGTCCTAGCTGCTTTAAAATAAGCTATTTTTCATGGCTATGATAATAAACCCATACCACACACATGGTTGTTGGATCAATAAGTATAATGACACAAAATGTATTAGCTGAGGAGCTTCATTATGATGTCTCTATCTATTGACAAAGAGACATTTTATTAAGCAGACATGTGGATTTACTTCATCTTAAATAATTTCCTCCTCAAGTGGCCACTTTTATACGATGGGAGTTTGTTTTTTTAAACATTCTTGATAAGCTTTCCTCCTGTAAACAGGCATTGTTATTTGGATTTTTGACTCTGTCAGGATCTGTAGAGTAACAATAACAACAATAACAATAAAGACTGGATTCCTTATTACTTTGGGGATGCTTATTAAGTGAAAGGTAACAACATCACTGTATTGATGTAAGTCTTTTCTATGTTTATAATAGCTGCATCTGGGTTTTTCCCACTAACTGATAACACAGAGGAATGGCAAATTACAATGTTAGCAATGTTTAGCTCTGGTGGATCAGCCAGATTAGATGTTAGCATTTCTGCCTCTCAAAAGATTTCAATCTAGATTCGCCTGAAAGCTGTCCTTACATGATCCAAAGAAAAGATTCCAAAACACACAAAGCTCTTTTTCTCACTTTCAATTCTTCAATTTAAATTTACCTCTTTATCAGATGCATCAAGGCAGAGATTGTTGCTGCTGCAGGATAATTTATCATGTAAATAAAGCCTTGGAAAACATGACAACAAAACTGTTAACACATTATGAAAAATAACAGAGAAGCCAGTTTACTTTGTACTAGACACAGAAGCTGATTATGGTGCTTACACACTTGTTGTGGCTCCCTGACATCACAAGCCACAAGAAACTTTAGAACCAAATCTTGCCCAGAGCAAACTGGCTTCTCCATCTCCCACTTTTTGTTTTGAAAAATTTTGTATTTTCTTATGAAACATCATTCCTTATACTGAGTTTTTAGGGAATAAGAGTTAAAATATTTTTTGAAAATTCCATTGATTGAATCCAGCAGTAATGTGTTGCTAACAGAAGTCACTTCCTTCAGTAGAAGGGTACTTCCCATCTCTCTCTATTCTACCACTGAATACCCCAGAATACTTCTCCTGAACAAAATGGAACAGAGCTAAACATTCTGGAACAGCATGAAAGGCAAATTGGTGGCCTGTAGTGGGAAGAGGGGAAAGGTGATAATCACTCTTCCCTTCTGCTGGTAGAAAATTTCAACAGGATCCAACTATGTGTCTGAAATAGGGATGGGCATGAACCGGGAAATTGGTGTTTCGTTGGGGTCTGTGGTTCATTTGAATGAACCATGGACTTATATGAACCTTTCTGTTTCCTGAACCAGTTCATGGTTCATGAGCTGGTAGAACGGCCCCACCCAGAAGTGAGCCCCAAAGGCATTTAAATGCCATTGGAAACCACCACCAGCCCTCAGCCCCACTTGAGTGAGCTCTGAAGGCATTTAAATGCCTTCAGAGCCCACCTCTGGGCCAGCCCAGTCTGAGTGAGCTCCAAGAGTGAGCAGTGAAGGCCTTTATAGCCCTTATATGTCCTTATATAAGAGCCAGTTTGGTGTAGTGGTTAAGTGTGCAGACTCTAATCTGGGAGAACCGGGTTTGATTCCCCACTCCTCCACTTGCACCTGCTGATGTGACCTTGGGTCAGTCACAAGCTCTGGCACAGCTGTCCTTGAAAAAGAGCAGTTTGTGTCAGAGTTCTCTCAGCCCCACGCACCTCACAGGGTGTCTGTTGTGGGGAGGGGAAGGGAGAGGAGTTTGTAAGCCGCTCTGAGACTCCAAGTGAAGGGCGGGGTATAAATCCAATCTCATCTCTTCTTCTTCTTCTTATATGGGCAGGCTCCACCTGAAAACATATAAGCCCTATAAAAGCCTTCAGAGCCCACTCTGGGAGCTCAGTCAAGTTGGGCCTCCCACCTCAACTGAGCTCCCAGAGTGGACTCCAAAGGCATAGCTTGCTCAAGCCAGCTGGAACCAGAGATGGGCTCTGAAGGCTTTTAAATGCCTTTGGAGCCCACTTAAGTGGGACTGCAGGCTGGTGGTGGCCTCCGATGGCAATTAAATGCATTTGAAGCTCACTTCTGAGTGGTCTGCCAGACCCAGAAGTAAGCTCTGAAGGCATTTAAATGCCTTCAGAGCCCAGAGCCTCATGAGCCTCCATGAAAAACATGGAGGTTTGTGGGCGAATCGAGGGAGACACATTCTCCTGAACCCCTGGCTCGCAAACCACGAACTGGCCTGGTTTGTGCTCAAACCAGGGTTTGTTTGGGGGTTCATGCCCATCCCTAGTCTGGAATCCTGCCAAATCCCAGTGGAGGTCTAGTGTTCAAACTGACAGCCTGAAATGACCTACTCCCAGAAACTTCAGCTGATGCAAAATTCAGTAGCCAATCTATTATCAAAGGCTGTCAGCTAGGACTATATTACACCAGTTTTCAAGTTCTTTTCACTGGCTAGCCATTTGTTTCCAGGTCCAATTTAACATGCTGGTGCTTGCTTTTAAAGCCCTTCATCACCAACATAACTGAATGATTGTTTCTTCCTACATGTTTCCATGCAGCAGCTTTGCTCTTCTCAGGCCCTGGTCACACGGGCCGGAAAATGCAGGGGGGAAGAGTGGCTGTTTGCCCCAGAGCAAACTAATGCGTGGCCAGCAGATCACACATCCCACCCATGTCCCGTGGTTCGGGGGGAGGTGCCGATCACACGACAATCCTGCAAAGAAGCGGCGCGGCACGATCACAGCAGCAATGGCTAGGCGCCGCTGCCGTGGCAAACGGGGTTGTGTGTTTTTTTAAACCGAAGTGTCCGCATGCGCCGTTCGGTGCTTGTGCGCATCCCATGGAGATTTGGGGAAAAAAACCTTTTTGTGACGGGACATGGGCGGGCGCCGGATGCCACAAACTACCACCAGAAACGCGATCAGATGCCCACCCTTGCCCTGCGGTTTCCGGAAACTAGTACCTTGGAGGTACTAGTTTTTTACGCCACATCTTCGGCGGGAAGCCTCGGGTTAGCCACGGGAGCTCTACGCTTCCAAGGTGTTGTGGTGTGATCGTGCCTGGAAAATCCACCTATCTTCCGTCTCTGTAGCGTGCTGCTCCGGGAGACCGCATCCTCAGTTTTGCATTCTGACCCCCCCCCCCCATCTAGGGTGCAAGCTGTAACAACCCAGGCTCAGACTTTTCCAGTGGTTACTCCATGCCTATTGAACAAAGTCATAGAAGAGGTCAGGGGATTTCTACCTTCCTGGCTTTCAGGAGAGGCTTTAAAATAGAACTATTCTATAAAACACTTGGAACAGTCTGAGTCTAGGCAGTGGAAATAGGTGCATTGGGTATTTTTAAAGTGATGGGTTTCATGTTGTTTTAAATGTATTTTATATTTTAATGTTCTTAATTAGGTGAAATTATACATGGTTTTATATTATTGTTATCAGCCTTGGGTCAGGAGGATGGTGGGCTTACAAATATTTTAAATAAATAAATAACATTTGGTGGTCATTATGACCCAACAAATCAATTTCAGTTTTTAGAGTAGAGGCTAAATAATGCATTCTACTGCTGCAAACAAGTTACCTCCTCCCCCCAAACCAAACAATGAGTGCTTGGAATAGAAATTGTAATCATGCTTTCTGGCTACACCCCTGACCTCTACAGAGTAATCAGAACCATCGACATGCATGTAGAGAGAAACATGGGGTGGCAAAGCCAGCAGGCATGATTTATTCCACAAATTCATTGCATGTGCTGCGTTGTGTGGATATGGCTTATGTTCCTGTCCTTGCCCGGGGTGCCCACCCTCTGCTGTGCTGCTCATTGCCCCTTGCCTCTCCAGGCTGTGAATACCAGCCTCAGGCTGGGTATAACTGGGGAGGGGGTTTATATCAACCTCTGCCTCCTCCAGTTGGGGATCAGAGAAGCGCTCGCTTGCTCTCTATTCCTGACCCTTCCACCAGCTGCCAACTCCTCCTTGGCCATCCTGGGAGAGCCTGTTATATCCTCCCTTCCCTCCCCCCTTACCACTTATCACGCCTCACCCTCTAGTCCACAAGTGGTCTCCATCTGCAGGATGATCAGGCCCATCTGCCTTGCCCTCCCTGGCCTCACCCAGGGTTGCATTTACCCCATCAGGGCCTGTCATGCAGCTGGCTTTACCTCTGACTGTAGTTTTGTTGGTGGGCCCCACCAAAGAGCTGCTCCCAGTGCACCCTGACCTTGGTGAGGGAGTGAGCTTGGCGCTTTGATGCTGGCCACTTCTGGGAGTTAAAAGCCAGTGCATCTTTGTTGGTTCCCCCAGCCCCACCTTCATCTCTATTGGCATCCGCACTGTGTTTTGCCTCCTGTCTGCCACCTGTGCTGTTCTGCCACTCTTGGGTAGGTTGCCTGTTGTCAGCAGTGCAAGGGGGTTGGTTGCAGACCTCTCTCTCCCTGCCGTGGGATCCATCCTGTCTATCTCAGTCAGGAGGGCTCGGGAGGACATTCTCGGTGGCTGTGGGGCCAGCAGGGCCAGACAGTCCCTAACCCATAGAACCTATTGTACTCACTCTATCATTTGTCTTTTAAGTATCCCGAGACTTTCTGTTGTTCTTAACATAGTGGCAACTCTAAGCAATTAGTAAAACGCAGAACATGTATCTGCAAGACCGATTAGTTGTGTGGTGGAGTTATAAAACCGATTGTGACGATTAGTGTTCAGTCTGTCATGAACTTCCACGTGTTGCTCTCTAGAAAAGGTTTCATAGTTTCTGTTCATCCCATATGGCACTCTGATGAGCTTACACTCTGTATTAAGTACTTGGGTATAGGAAAACAAGAACAAAGCTGAAACAAAGTGAGTCATATGTGTTTGTCTTTACTTTCACTGCATGAGATAATGTGGAGGTGTTAATTACAAGACTTCACTGAGTCTTGACTAATAACAGTGTGCAAACAAATGGATGGCAGCCTCAGCTTCAGAAAAGCTTCTACTAATAAGGTAAAACTAGCAATTAGAGCTGACAATGAAGCAAGACTTTCCCTTGAATATTCATGTGTGAAGCTCTCCTTTGATTTGCCTCCGCCTGTCCAGATGGAAACGAAGAATAGGAACCCACAGTAATTCCCTTAAAATGATTTAAATATTATTTGGTGTGCTGGCACATTGGATTAATTCCTCCTTTGTACTCACGCACTGACCCTTGCCATCAAAGTAGATGTGTAATGTTCCCAAAGATTTCCCAATCTGTGACCTTCCCATCAGGGAAACAAATTGAATTCCTAGAAGAAGCAAAACAACAGTGACCGCATAAAATCACTAGCTCTGTGTTAGAAATGCCATTTATTGCATTTAAATTCTAGACTGTAGCTGCTTGGGCTAGAGGGAGAATGAATGTGATTACCTCACTAAACACAGCCTGCTCACTTCAAGCTCCTCTCTACACTGAGCCCATTTCTCTGTTCCTTCCTCTCAAATTGGTTTTGACATGCATCTTGAAGCTCACAAGTTGCCTTCCCATACTGGATGAATGCACATCAGAAAGTATCTACTCATCCCATTCTTTCTCATGTCTCCGAATTACAAACAAAGCTTTACAGTGTCAATTGGGTGCCTACTAACTGGTCATTCTTTCATTTCTGAGTCTCTATTTTTTTCTTTGTTATTTTAATTTTATGTTACATGTAATGATAAAGATACTTATGTAATAATAATAGTAACCATAATAATAGAGTTTCTTAAAGTTCACTTCAAATATTCAATAAGTGGAAAATCGTACCCAACGAGTGCTCATAAATGGCTCTGCATCTACGTGGAGGGAAGTCTCGAGTGGAGTGCCGCAGGGCTCAGTCCTAGGCCCGTTGTTGTTCAATGTTTTTATAAATGACCTGGAGGAAGACATAGAGGGGATGCTTATCAAATTTGCAGATGACACGAAGCTGAGTGGGCTTGCTAACTCTAAAGAAGACAGAGTCAGGATTCAAAATGATCTAGATAGGCTGAAACAGTAAGCTGAGACAAATAAAATGAATTTCTGTAGCGATAAATGCAAAGTCCTACACTTAGGTACAAAAAATCAAAGGCACAGATATAGAATGGGAGGGACTTGGCTTGACAGCAGCACATGTGAAAGGGATCTAGGTGTTCTGGTTGATTACAA
Organism: Gekko japonicus; assembly: GCF_001447785.1. Classification (NCBI taxonomy): domain Eukaryota; kingdom Metazoa; phylum Chordata; class Lepidosauria; order Squamata; family Gekkonidae; genus Gekko; species Gekko japonicus. The sequence goes on along the minus strand of NW_015166454.1, from coordinate 542,012 downwards.
GCTAAACATGAGCCTGCAGTGCGATGTGGCTGTGAAGAAAGCTAATGCAATCTTAGAATGCATTAACACAAGCATTGTGTCCAGATCAAGGGAGGTGGTAGTTCCGCTCTATTCTGCTATGGTCAGGCCTCACCTGGAGTACTGTGTCCAGCTTTGGGCACCACATTTTAGGAAGGATGTTGACAAGCTTGAACGTGTCCAGAAGAGGGCAACCAGGATGGTGAGAGGGTTGGAATCCAAGTCTTATGAGGAAAGGCTGAAAGAGTTGGGTATGTTTAGCCTGGGAAAGAGAAGGCTTAGAGGGGACATGATTGCAGTCTTCAAATATTTGAAGGGCTGTCATGTAGAAGATGGAGCAGATCTATTCTCTCTTGCTCCGGATTGCAAGACTAGATCTAATGGGTGGAAATTACAAGGGAGTCGTTACTGGCTAAATATCAGGAGAAACATCCTAACTGTAAGAGTGGTTGAGCAGTGGAACAGTCTGCCTCGGGAGGTGGTGGATGCTCCTTCACTGGACGTTTTCAAGTGGAGGCTGGACAACCATCTTTCAGGTATGTTGTAGATATATAGGGCTATCTTTCAGCTATGCTCCTGCAGAGTGCAGGGGGTTGGACTAGATGACCTGCAAGGTCCCTTCCAACTCTAACAATCTATGATTCTATTTCTAAATTATGCTGGGATGCTGGGATAGTAAGGCTGTACCTATCATACACATTTGTCATGATCCTACTTTATTTGAGCACAGGTACATAGGAAATTATTCCTACTTAAACAGGCATACAACATAATCTCTGCATTGACATCCTTTCTGACTGATTTCAGCAATACTTACAATGAACCCAAATCTGTGTGTAGCATGAACAGATGTGGTGGCAATGTGGAAATATTATTTTTTATTTAAAACATTTTTATGTTGCCTTTCCACCTAACTCAGGATCCCCAAGCTGGCAAAGAGTCAAAAAAATTAGAACAACTTTAAAAATACGTGCAGACGTCAGTGCTCCCTCTAAGCTGTGGAGAGCCAATAGGAATGTGCAGTTCAGGATACCAAGTCCCTATGAGCCTGAGACGGAAGCTCAGCAGGCAAGTCCATAGTCCCATACATAACAGAAACAGAGGCATGTTGGATGTGAACTGAATTTGAACAAATATGCAAGTAAAACTGGAATCTCAGAATATTTATTGGCACTTCACCGTTGTCTTCCTTTGGAAACCTTATATGGGCAAGGTCCAATATATGCAAAAAATTGTCTCCTCTCTAGTGCCATATAATGATCGATGTGTGTGTGTGTGTGCATACAAATACATGGTTTGTAATTTGTATAATACATGTGTGTTTATATGTATATATATGTGTGTGTGAGAGTTTAAATTAAAAACAATTAAACAAAACACAGAAATGGGAAGGAAGGTTAGTGAAGGAATGCCAAACAAAACTGAGACATCTTTACCTACTGGTAGAAGATGATAAAAATAAGACCTGGAGCTGACTGTGGTTCAGATCATGAGCTACTCATTGCAAAATTCAGACTTAAACTGAAGAAAATTTAGTATTAAAAAACAATACCAAGTTCATGACAGATACCATTTTTCCACTGTATATAAACCCAAGGCCCTGTATACACATGTCAATCAGCTTAATAGCTATCGGTTGTCACCAATGCTCCCTCTAAGCTGTAGAATCTTGTGAGCAAAAATTCTACTTTGTGAGCTACTGGCATTAAACTTGTCAGTGAGCAATTTGGCTACTGCATAAATTAGTTTGCTCTGGAGCCATCCTTCCTGAGCTAAGACAAAAATGTGTGAGCCGGAGGCTAAAAAACTGAGCTAGCTCACACAACCTCAGCTAAAGGGAACACTGGTTGTCACAGACCACATTAGTTCTGCAGTATACAGCAGCTAAAACCCAGAACTCCCCACAGTGAACAAAATTAGCATTAAAATTATTTAAGTGAATGCAGAATTTTAGAAACTGCACTTCTCTTAATTATATCTTACAGCAGGTAAGACCTGTCAAGGTAACACATTACTACACTATTTGGAAAAAACTACAGTTCTAATTAGATGAGCAAATAAATGTTCAGTTCAATTTATTAATATAGCTGTAGGCCTTGTTGCAATTTATCTCTCATTTCTGAGACCAATCCATCTTGGGCTGGAAATCATTGTGGTGAGGTAACAGACTTTAATAATGGATACCAGCAGTGAATTATTCATGCAGAGGGGAGCAAGCCTTGATGCTTTCCACTCGCTCCTTTAATTAACTGTGAGATGCTGATGAGTCCTAGAGTGTGTCTCTGCTTTTTAGGGTTAGAGTCCCTGGAAATAGGAATTGCTTATAGCCACAAAAAAGACTGCTTTGTTTGTCAGCAGCTTAATCCCACAATACTATCTTCATGCAGAAGCTGCTTCTTTGTACCCCCAAATTGTTTGCTCTTTATAGCCATGTCACTGAGAAAATGCATTTTTTTAGCATAATCAAATTCTCTATTATAATAGCCTTGTTAATGTTATATATAGGCAGAAGGAACATTTTTAAACAGGCTATATACACCTCTGTTTTGAGAATTTTTGTGTACTCAGCATGTTCCACAAATCCTGGTCCATGAGAACAGGCATGCAGGAAGGGAACTGCTGTGCTGTGTTATTGTGGTAAGTGTCCCTGAGCATGACTAGGCATTCTGGTTTATTTTATTACATTTTATTTTATCATTGCCATGGTAATAATCAAACATCACTTGTGCATGTGTGCCAGTCTCAGACTGATGAAATGATCCCTTCCAACTACATTTATTTGACAGTGGTTGGATTGTCAGACTAGGATCAGGGAGACCCCAGTTCAAATCCCCTCTTTGCCATGGAAGTTTGCTGGGTGACCTTGGGCTAGTCACTCCACTCTCCCCCTTCAGATATTGACTGTATCCAGTAACACTGTCCTTCTTGACAATATTACTAAAGGTTCTATCAAGAAGACGTTGAGAAGTATCCATCAGTTTGGGGAATGGAAGCTTGTTCACACCAGAAAGATGTTTAGTGCAGACATGTTATTTCTAGCTTAATTTTGCCCCTGCTCCAATGCCTATATTCTTACATTGTATAGTTGCTACCAGGGCTATTTTTGGGCAGGAACGCACAAGAACAAAGTTCCGGCTGGCTCCCAAGTTGGCCACGCCCAGCAGGAACTCATTAGCATAATAGGCCACACCCAGCAGCAGAAACTCATTAGGATTGGCTACATTAGGGGTGTGTGGCCTAACATGCAAAGGAGTTCCTGCTACAAAAAAAGGCCCTGGGTTTTGACAACAAACAAGGTAAACAGAATAACAAGCAAAAGGTGGGTGTGGCTGACCACACTTCTGGTAACATGTGGGTGCGGCCTAATGTGCTAATGAGCTGTGCTGTCAGGGGTGTGGCCCAATATGCTAATGAGTTCCTGCTGTTGGGTGTGGCCTATTATGCTAATCTGTTTTTGCTGGGCTTTTTCTACAAAAAGAGTCCTGGAACTTGCTACAAGTGTCTAGCAACTCATACCAATCTTGGAACAGACTCTCCAGTTATTTATTTATTTATTTATTTATTTTTCACATTTCTATCCCACCCAGTCCGTAAACTTCCATAAATACAATAAAATTTTAAAACACATTATAAACATATAAAATCAATAATCATAGCTTGCTGTAGGGAGAATCCGGCCCATTGATGTAGGTACATATGGCCAGTTATCAGTGGGGGGGAGACAGCAACCTCAGGGGGCCATGTGTGGACACCCGCTGCCTCAGCCAAAAGCCTGGCAGAACAGCTCTGTCTTGCATGCCCTGCGGAACTGAATAAGGTCCTGCGGGACCCTGATCTCAGTAGGGAGCATGTCCCACCCAGTGGGGGACAGGGCAGAAAAAGCCCCGGCCCTGGTTGAGGCTAGACGGACGTCCTTTGGGCCAGGGATCACCAGGAGATGTTGACTCTCTTCAAGATGTATACGGGAAGAGGGGGTCCTTTAGGTATGTTACATAGGCATTGTTACATTATGTTATATAGGCATTGTTTGCATTATAGACCTTGTTTATGTTGCCCTGGGATATATACTAATACCCTTATATATTCACAATAGTGGTTGCTACATCCAGATGTGATTAAGGTTTCATCACACCACCTTGAGTGAAAGCACAATTCTATATATAATTTGTGTACCATATGATTTTCCTCACATGAACTGTTTGTATGAACTTCATGTAGTTTTCTTCAATAGTTCCAGGGCTTTACCTAAATCAAGTCATCCGTGAAAACATATTTACAAGAAATTTCATAAGCTCCATCTTTCCTTTAAAAAAAATATTAGCAGGATGTATATTCCAAACTGTTATTTTTGTGCTGCTGACAGTTACCAAAATATTTTAAAGCCTTCATTTGATGGAACTTCAAACAAAAATCTAAACTGATTCCAAATGCAAGCTTTTCATTCCTTTGGGTGGGAACAAACATGTTCCAATTTCTTGTGGTTTAATATTGAGCTTAAGTATTTCCCATAAAGAATCTCTCATCAACACGAACAAAAAAGTTAACCTGAAGTATCTAGATGGATTTGTTCTATTTTTTTCTGCAAGGATCACTGGAAATGTGTGTGCATGTGTTTATGACACACAGAGACAAATGCATTTCTCTTATTCTTTCACCCGGAATATAACTGACAGTTTTGCAGCAAATACATCAGGAACATATTTAGATAATTTATCATCTCTTATCTGGTATATCTAACCAAATCTATTACCTGTTACAAAAAGTTTTTAAAAATGTAGCACACATGAACATTTATGGTGCCATATATTTGCATTGTGATGACAACAGCTTTTCTCTCTGAGCTTTATTGTTTTTGCAGCGATAAAGAGTGTGGGAGGAGGTCTAAGCTGACCACTTCTCTGCTGAAAATTGAATCACTCTTTCTATAAATCATAAAACCATGTTAAAAGGGCTGTGAAGTAAACTATGATGTATGTGAGTTAGTAGCCCAACATTAGTCAATACAAATCAAAGTGGCTTTGTGAAGGTATTGACATTTTTAGCTCTTACTAAAGTTGAATACATTTATGCATTTACCCCTGAGGGAGTTTTGATTCAAATGAATCTATTTGCTTTGAAACCAGATCATGGCAGTAAACAGGCTTACAAATTTTGAGCTGCATGTGGCATTTATACAAGTAGTAGCCTTCAGTCCTGATGAAAGAGTTCAAATGCACCTCTGACTAAGAGTATGGAATATAGAAGTACTTGTTATTATTCACTTTCAATGGAGGTTAATACAGATTACCATAGAGCAGCAATTTAGCTGGTATGAGGTGCCTGATCACACCTCCATTTGGATTGGAATTTGTGAATACTGTGCTTTGTTTCGGAGATGGGTAGAAATGCTATATACATATGCATTCTTGCACTGCTATCCCCTCCCCAATTCCCTGGTTTTCTGTTTTTGTTTTAAAGTGAAATACTAGTCTAAAGGGGAGTTTAAACACTGACTCCTTGTTTGTTGGGTCCACATCACAAATATTTTGCCTATTCCTCATTTAAAAATCAACGTATGGAAAAGGAACTTTCCTTGATTGTTTCAGTCCTGCTGGATGGAGGAAGCTGCATGGTTTGTATCTCAGTTATTTCAGCCTTCCCATTTCACTCCCTGCCTGTCAAAGCCAGCCATATTCATGGGTATTGCTGTACATGTTCTTACACTGTTACCTAGGTCATATAGTTTGATCCAGTCATGTGCCAAAGTGATGAATGCCACTAACATTATGCCACCAAATGTGCAGATGCTGAAACAATGCATACATACAAACACTAGATTTTCAGTGGTCCATGACCTGCCTGTGATGATGACCCTGTGGAATATCTGATCCAAGCAAGCCAATAATTTTAAATGCACTGTGCTAAATAAACTACCACCACAATGATGCAAAATACTCAAAGTGCTGTTCTTTTAGAATGATAAAATAGATCATAGGTGATCAAATAAGACTAACCACCACAGACAGAACTTAACACCTTGAATAGTTCTTTATGGCTCTTTCACGGGTAGCTGGTGTTGAGTAGTCACCTGATTAGAAATCAAATACTGTATCTGCATGTGTGAGTCAGCCCTTCAAGGAAAGCCTAAACAAAACTGTAGGAAAGCAATAGATCCTTTAAGACATGTGCACATATAAAAACAGAACTGTACATTGTGTTGGCGCTGTCCCCTTGGCCTACTTTTTCAACTAATGGAACTGTATCCAGAGAGACCAGTGTTTTTTTTCACAGCAGTGAAGGAGACAGAAGTATCACAGTGGAGGGGAGGGGAAGCAAGGGGGAAATTAATACTGATCAGGCAGTGTGTTAATGAAACATTTACACAAGCAGTTTATGTGGTAGTAATAAAAAGGCATCTTACATCCCACTCTTTCATTACTTAGCACAAGCCTTAAGAGGATTAACTTTGGGGGAAAATGAAGGGGAGGTAGATGGAAAAGAATGTGCTTATCAGCTGAGTCTCAGGACTGGTAATGCTGAGTTCATAATAGATTGCCCCTGGATTTGGGATTACTGCCTTGCAAGTTCTTTCAGACACAGTGATAGAATAGAGAGGAAACCTTTTCTCCTTTCCTCCTCCCTTCGAAAAGTGTTATTGACTTTGTGATGAAATGACCCAGGCTGCCCAGCTGAGGCAGGCAGCTAATCCTGTCTGCTGCCTCCCAAGCCTGCCTCTTCAAATGCTAAGCATTGTGTTTATTTTGGTGTGGGGGGAGGAGGCAGCTTGATGAGGAACTGCCCTGAGACAGGAGCTATTTCCTGTGATTAAAAACTGCTGTAAATAGGGGTGTGGGAGTGGCTGGCATCATGGCAGCTCTCTGCATGTCAGAATTCCGGTTCCACTGGGCACTACAATCAGTGGTAGCAATAGATATACTACAAACACATTCAGCACTTAATTTAAATGGTCTTGTTTGGTAGGAAAGAGTATGATTCAATAAATCTCCCTTTTAAGGTCTGAACATAAATGGAGCATCTGCAAACGTCACTCTATCCATATAGAGGGCTTCTTAGAGCTTCCCATCCACAGGGACTTCCTGAGAGGGAAAATGGTCTTCACCACTAATACATAACAGGCTCCCTAGTGCATGCTCAGCAGCTTTTCCTTATTTCACAGAGGACAACAGACAAGCCCTTGTACATGCGGGGGGTGGGGGTGAGGTTGGGGGATCATAGTCATAATTATGGGTTGGCTCTCTCATATGGATCCTCTGGATAATACATCCATTCTTTTTACACAGGCATTTAATAACAGCATCATAAAAGTACTGAGAACCTTAAAAAAGGACAATTAATGATCCATTTAAAAACATACTGTTTTCAACCAAGGTTTTACAAGATACTTTGCATTTTAAATACCTTTATAGATGATGTATACTCATGCACACCCTATTCTTCATTGAGAGCTTTGGTATGCTCTTGAAGCAGGCCTAGAGCACATTTCCTGCAAATAAAATATCCTTTTATTATTTTTAAAAGATTTTCAGTTCTTCGCTAGTGGGTGGAGAGGAAAAAGGAAGAGGAACAAAAGATTCTTGCCTCCAGGAGAAAACAGAAAGAAGAGTCCTGAAGTGTATATATCTTTTGTTTATTTTCTGTTTTATTTTGGTATTGGAGATCTTTATTTATGACCTCTTTGGGCTATGTATTGAATAAATAGTGCTTTTAAGCAGATGCATGGTAAAAATGCAAGATATTTCCCAGAATTCTTGTTGTGCAAATCCTAAGCAAAAAAAACAACATCTTCACCTTCAAACAATTGTGGTGTTTCTAGGTTTTTTAAAAAAAAAATGGTATATATTTGGTACAAAAGGATCTTCATGAAGACTGTTTTTTCTGTGGCATTTAGTAACACTAGCAATGGGTACAGCCCAGTGTTTATTTATATCAATGGCAAACAGTTTGTTTATATTTCTTTACTTAGTACACAGTTAACATGTTGCTAAGGGAAGAGTGATGACGATCTGAGCTTTGGGATAAGTTACATTAGGGACTGCAATCCTAAGGAGAGGTTCTCCCATTGAAGTCGGATAGTCTGAAGAAACTCCACATGGGATCGCACCACGAAAGGCCCATAGAGTGCGTTCAGACGGGCAGCCAATCCTGCCATGATGCCGGCTCAAATTTGATCCTGATGTTTAAAATCCATCCTTGCATGACCAGACACCCCCGGGGGAATCACCTTACTACGTGTTGCTTCTGCTGTGGATTGTCTAGACGGCGTCCACTGAAGGAGGCGTGTGCAATGGTTTCTTTTTTTAAAAAAAAAATTACCCATGTGCATGGGCATGACTGCACGTTTTTGTAGATCCATGCATGCACAGAATCAAACATTCAAAGCACCGCGTGAGGGACGTCCCGGCCATCCCCCTTGCCACTGAGATCATGCTTACTGGAGGGACTATTTTGCATGTTGAAAGACCCATCCCCCCTCCAGCTCCCATTGCATTACGTGATCATCCTCAAAATCATGGGTCATTCTTAAACATTAAAGTGTTCATGGCCCTAGATCAGGGTTCTGCAGCCTCGTTTTTAATTGTGTTTAAGCGCATATTGGGTGGTGGTTTTTTAAAAATCGCGCCTGCTCGGGATGATCTGACATCAGACCACCCCGACGGGAGGATTGTGCGCTGGTGGAATGATCAGACGGGTGAAAGTCCGCTGTTGTCCCGTTGGGTCCAGAAAACTCTAGATTGAAAGTACTGTCTTTTAAGTCTGGATAGGAGGCACGGCAAAATGGGATGTCCATGTAACAGGGACATTTTCCAGATGTTTGTGTCTGGCCGTGCATTTTTAATCCACCAGCGAATTGTGCCTGTGGCGGATCTAAAGAGCCATCTGAATGGACTCAAAGTCATCTTTTGCTAGGAAACCCTATAAGGAAGAGAGGTATGTGAAGCATAAAAATCTGAGGCAACAAGACTGGTATCTGTGAGGCAGCTGGTATAATGAGAAGTTCTGGGGTACTGCACAATCCAAAATGAACATGCTCATTATACAAATGCCCTCTCCTCATTTTTATTTCAAATGGAGCCTTCCATTTGCAATTAAGAATGAGGTGGATCTTGAGTCTGTGTGGCACTTTTGTGCTCTGTGCAGCTGGCATTCACCAGGCTGAGGCTTGTAGCTGCTCTTGGCACAGACCCAAGACTACATTAACCCCTTGCTTGGCCTTGGCTATGGTTATGGATCTCAAGCTCAATACATTACAGTGAAAGTGTTCTGATAGTTAAAACTGAAACATGTAATTGCAAATCTGGCTGAAGTTGCGGCCATTGATTCCCCCTCCTTTGTTCTCACACTCTGGGCTGGTAAATGTGGAGAATGGGAGAAGGGAGGGTGGCAAAACATAAGATGCACATTGAGAAAGGAAACATCACAGTTGCCTAGGCCACCTTGCCCAGTTCTTAAGTACGAATACACGGGTGGGGGGGAGATTTTGTTTACAAAAATGATAAAACCCATCTTTGTTCAAAAATTCACAGATGCCACTTGTAACTGGTGACCCACAGTGCAATCCTAAACAGAGATACTTATACATCTTACATCCTTATCCTCTCCTCCATTTTATTTTCACAACAACTATGTGAGGTGAATTAGGCTGAAAGTGTGTGATTGGCCCAAGGTCACTCAGTGAGTTTCCATGACAGAGTCAGGATATGATCTTGGGTCTCCCAAATCCTAGTCCCACACTCTCAGCACAGCACTGCACTGGCTTCTAAATCAATGGTCTTAAAAGAGTGCAACTCAATGCTTAGGACTGCAGTGCCAGTGATGATTTGGACTACAGGGGAGTTTGTGCATCACGAGTGGTGATCGCTATGCCTTTTTGGGAAAAAATGTTATAGGGACCTCTCATGCTATTAAAAAAGCACACATGGCTCTGTGTGACATTTTATCTCTCAGCAGTTTGAGAGATGAATGCTCTCTCCTGCATTTCATGCATTACCATTTCCAGCTACACAGGAATGAAAAATCATGTAGTCAACTCATTCATTATTGCATAAATGTTGGACAGAGAAAATGAAAAGTTGCACAGAGCCCTTCCTTCCTGCTAAAGTAGCACTGTCTTGTTAACTGTACAGAGAAAGAGATTGGCACATTTTCCTGTCGACACTCAATGAAACAGCTCAATACTGTAAGATATTTCAAAGTGGAAAAATGAGAGGCTACAGTTGTTGAAATGTATATAATTACTTGGGGGTGAATAGGCTGAATCATATATATTTTTTTTAAGTTAGACAGATTTCCCCCACTCCAAATCAGTGAAAATCACTCAGCCTGTCGGCGATCCACTACTCATTGAATAGGCAAGAAGCCAAATAATATTGATAGATGCTTTCAATGGTAGCTAGCTGAATGCTGAAATGGAATACGGCTACAAAAGGGGAGAGTTTTACTGCAAAGACTGGTTCATTCATAGTTGGTGTGACGTGCCTCTACACAGATACCACTTTCTCATGAGAAACATTGGTGTGTTACAGCAGAAGAGTACTTCGATTGTGTTTCTCTGGCAAAGAAGCAACAAGGTCACGTCAGTGGAATAAGTGACAGTTGTGCTTGGCAGAGTCAACTGTTGTACAGATGAGACTCCCACTGATTAATTTGCTACTGGGCTGAGCCATCTAAGCTGCAACACACTTACTGAGAGATGCAGAGTCAGGATGATGAAGTGGCTCTGTCCTTCTTAGTGCCAAAGAATTCCTTTGGGGCAGGTTGCCCTCTTCATATATCTCTTGGCCCATAAAGACATCTGTTTTTAAAGCTTTGGGATGGCCTGTAGTTCCATACTCAATAAGATTGGTTAAAAAGATGCTGCTGCAGCAGTGCCAAAGAAAAGACATGTAATTTTACTTTGGACCTGCAGACTTAGATTTTTACAAATGTACTATATGTCAGAGAGATGTTGGGGGGGGGGATACAGGGCTAACAGTGGATTCAGTGAACGATGCTATTCCTCTGATGACTCCAATTACCACTAGATAGCTGTGTCACTTGAAAACATTTATCAGAGTAGTATTTTATGTGGCAGACAATGTTCCCTCTAAGCTCCACAGTGTTGTGAGCAGAAATTCTACCTTGTGAGTGAAAAAAGCTTACTAGCATTAAAGTTGTGAGCAAGTCTACATTTGACTATCGTGTAAATTAGTTTTTTTAGATTATTTCCATAACCTTGTAAAAATCTCAGAATAAATTCTCTTAAATTATATATAAACTATATTTTAAGAATAATTTAAACATTATTACATAAAACAGAATCAAGTCAAATTTCACCCACTATATTGGTAGACCTGTTCTCCAGAGAACAGGTCTACCCACCCCTTTCCACTATATTAGTAACTTGACCTTTAGAGAACAGGTCTACCCACCCCTTTCCACTATATTGGTAGACCTGGCCTCCAGGGAACAGGTCTACCCACCCCTTTCCACTATATTTGTAGACCTGGCCTCCAGGGAACAGGTCTACCCACCCTTTTAATATGTATATAAAAGGCTACTAACCTATGTTGAGTTCCCCTGCAAAAATTTCACTTAAATCTACCAAATTTGGCCTTGGAGACTGATTGGTAGGATTGGATTCTTAAGATTTATTGCAGTTGTTGGTAGCTCTAGTCCTAAAGAACAAGGTAGCCAAGCAAGAGTTAATTTCTCTTGGCTCCAGAAGTTATCTGCTACAGAGTGCTTCATTCTTTTAGGCATACGCACTTGTAAAGTCATCTGTGTGATTAGAAGATTAACCTATCTAACATAACACCAGTTAAGTATATGTCTATCCAAAAAAAGCCACAAGATAAATTACACCCATGCCATGTTAATCTTTCTTAGTGGGAGAGAGACAATCTTGGACCACTGCTAATGCCAGAGCAGAAGGAATGATGCATTTGATATGTGGAACATCAGGTGCATAGAAAGGGCACATCTTTATAAGACTGCCCCAAGGGTGAAAATTGGTCAACTGGTGTCATAGTTAATCTTGTAGTACTGTCTAAAATGGCACAGTCATTTAGTCCAGGAAAACCCTGCCTAACAGCCAGAGTACATATTTGATTTTGATCCAGTGACAAATGTATTTTGAAGGCTTCCTGGCTGGCCAATGACATATTAGATCATGTCTGCAAAACAAGATTTAAGATTAGAATAGTCAAGGAAGATTGCACAGTTTTTCTCCCTCACCCCTCCAAACTCATGCACACACTTTCTTCTTAGGAGTTGAAACAGAATATATGGGCTTCTTTAAAAAAAATCATGGGAGCAAGTGAAGGCAGCTGAAGGGGAAAATAATAAAATATGTATTATTCTGTTAATATTTTATTGAAAGGCTTCTTTAAAAAAATTCACAAACAATGGATATAACTATTACAAACAACACTGAAAAGTGCCTGGTACTTGGAGAAAGTAGAGATAAAATAAGTTTATAGCATTGTGTTACCATGTTAGGCTTTAAGAAGAGTTAGGGCACCCTGTATATTAGAACTCCATATACAGCGGTTACTAAGAAAAATAAATCTCATCTATCCAAATTGTAGCTGTATGCAATTCACCCCCAGTCTAAGGAACCCTGAGTAAGTAGCACTTCCAGATTTAAATGCTTCGGATATATGGTGCTCTATTTCTATACATGAGATTGTTAAAACAACCCTGTAATACATAATCATGAATTAAATCTGGTATTGTTAGTGTACTATGTTGAAAAGATGGCCACAAATGAAGAAGCATGAAAAGGAAACCAAAAGCTACATAATACCAAGGACATGGAAGAATTCTTCAAGCATCTGAATATGAAATTGTCTAATTAATATATGTTATTTAGCATAATTTAGCTGGGTTACCAAGTTGTGATAAAGGTTCTTATTGTAGCACCATTTTTAAAAAGGATATAAGTAAGATGACTTCAGGGAACATGCACGTCTCTCGACTTGACTTCTGTCTCCAGTAAATTGGTCAGAAGCATGATTAAACATTATAAAGATCCAGTGAATGAAAGAAAGTAAATGGTAGTGGCCTAGACAATGTTGCAGCTTAGCTACAGCTGGTACAGCAGTTCATAAGGATGCTGTAATGCCATAATGGCCTGCATGTGGTTCAGATTATGTGGCTGATCATTAGATTTTATCTGGGAAATCAACCATGTGATCTAAATGAATAAACATAAAATCTAACCCTTTAAGATATGGTGCATTGCATAGATGACTGGTGGTACAGTGCCAAGCTACACTCTCACTCTTGCCCCCTCCATTTGATGTATATGGCAGGTGTCCAAACAAGCCTTCAAAACCCCAAAGCTTTTCCTTTTCCAATTTTTGAAAAGTCAGTGTGCCTCTCTTCCCTATTTGTAGCACAAAGCCTGCATAACTTTATTTGTTTTATTGCTTTTTGGCCTTTTTGCTAAGATCAAGTGTGTGATATGTTTTTATCCCACTCTTTATCCAAGGAGCTCAGAGCATCATTCAGTGGTCTCCTTCCCTCCATTTTATTTTCACAACAACCCGTCATTCAGTGCCGGTCTTCTTCCCTCCATTTTATCTTCACAACAACCCTGTGAGATAGATTAAACTGCGAGTGTGTGACTGGTCCAAGATCACCAAGAAGCTTCATGACACAGTAGGGATCTGAGCCTGGGTTTCCAAGAGCACAATCCAAAACTTTAATTACGATACCAAGATGGCTTTAGTTTGGGTATTACTTTTGTTACAGATAGTAGTTTTACTACATTTTCTGGGACCTGACTAAGTTAGTGGGGACTCTCTTAGGTTTCCTTCCCTTCTGGACAGAATGATAGCGATATATCTGATTATTGAATTCCTAGGCCATTAGTGCCTTAGTGATGCGTTGTGTAGGAGAGACAGCATAGGTACATGATTAGGGCTGACCTGTGGGAGACTGGGGGAGTGGGGTTGTGGAGGAGCAGCTATTGGAAATGGCATGGTGTCGCTTCCAGGGAAAACATGGAAGTCACATCACACCTCTTTAGGAATCATTGGAAACTCTATGGTTAAACCATAGAGTTTCAGTGATTTTTAGAGGACTGACATCACTTCAGGGTTCCCTCCAAGATGATTTCATGCTACCAGCCCAGTGGCCCTTTAATTTTTCTCCTGCTGTGTCTCTGAGTGGTGGTGGGAAACACCACCCAGGGGCTACAGCCTTATGATCCATTTGTGTACATAAGCTTATGTAGAGGATGCACATCTTTGGAACATACAGGAGAAAAGAGTAGTAGTTCCAACTATAGAAATACTCCCTTCCTGCATAGAATAATCCAGCCACTGTACTTATTTTACACAAGTATGAGAACCTTATAATCAAGAATTTACTTTTTTGTGGGTAACAGAGCATAAGTGCACAAGAGTTGTGGAAATGATAAAATGCAACTGAGGAACCCTCTGGGTGATCAAACAGTTTAGACGCTGTTGGCAGCAAACACTGAAGCCAACTCAGCTTTCCTTAATGAAACCATGTGTTTCAGCAACCACTGCTATACAAGAATATTTTCAGCAACTTGATCAGCATTAACTGCTAATTGTGGTCAGCTTTCTATGGCATGACTGGCAACTTTATTTCTGAGACAAAAAGGACTTTAATATGAAAGACACAAACACTTCACATAGGGTACCTGTTTTAAAAAGTTTGCACACTGCCTTATTCATGACCATCTTAGAGTGACACCATCTCAGTCTCAGACGGTTAGGGCTTGAAAGACCATACTTTTGGAAAATAACATTATTTATGTTGTACATGAATAGGTACATTTTGTGTTGGAGGTTTGAATGCCTCTTTTTGGTTGTGCACTAAACTGGAACGCAGAGTGTATGATACCCAAGCTGCCACTACGCAGGGTGGTTGGAATCGGAGTTTAAACATGTGAGACAGTCTTGTGAGCATCACAAATGGTACATTTATTCATTTTCACAGCTTAAAGATGAATGCATGAGGGCTGTATGCAGGCCAGCCGTGAATATATATTTGAGAAACCCGCAAAAAGGGAGTGATAGAGCTGGAAGTAGACTGTTAGGGACTTGTGTAACTACAGGTTTATAACAGTCAACATTATGGGTGACATTTTGAAAAGTGGATGACCTGGGATGCAAGAACAGAAGCTGAGAAGAATATTGAAATTTATTCAGTGATAGTGATAATTCATTCAAAAGGTGAGAGAGTGTCTCTCTCCCCTTCTCCCTCCCTCCCTCCCTCCTCCTTCCTTCCTTCCTTCCTTCCTTCCTTCCTTCCTTCCTTCCTTCCTTCCTTCCTTCCTTCCCAGCACTGACTACATTAAAAAAACTATTATACAAAATTATTGGTTGAAAGAATAAATGCAGAAAGATGGCTCTCCTCCAAATCTGTAAACATGGGCCATACTTTTGAAAATGAGTGAGCTGATTTATGCTGTTAGGATTTTAGTTCTTACCCCCTTTTGAGTGTACAGTGGCCAGCTCAGGGTCATTGCCATACAATGAATAAAAGTGTACATGTGTGGAACACTCCAGAGATAAATGGCTCACACCCTTTTATTAGGTACATATTTTTGTTTTTTCAGTTCATTTATTGAAAGAGATTTTCTAACCTAAATAACAAACAGGATTGTTAAGGCATATCATTCCAGGATCTATGGTGCTCTATGGGAATCAGGAGGGTTTCTGCTATTGGTATAGCTTTCTCAGTGGTACCACCTCATTTCCACCCCACAGTCTCCCCATTTCATTCTCTTTCCTTACCATTCACTTCAATGCTTTTTGTGTTAAGTGTGTTAAGTGCCATCGAGTCATCTGTTAAGTCCTGGGGGATCAATTATCCTGAATGTTGTAATAACTTGTCACTCAGCAATCTCCTGTTCTAGTCTGTTTCTGAAGTTCCTTTGCTATAGAACAGCTACTTTGAGGTCCTCTCATTGAATGTCCTGAAAGGTTGAAGTGTTCTCCTAGAGGTTTTTCAGTTTTGTGATTCTTTTTTTTTATGCCCCCCAAAGGAGATTTTTTATTTGCATTTTCTATAAACTACAAAACTACAACTAAAAATTGAAGGGGGAAGGATACTATAACCCTAACACTCTAACTATGGGAAATGGGAAAAGGACAAACTAATACATAGAAACTACTTGATGGGGAAAGGAAACTACTATTCTAAACTATTTCATCTATTGGATTTGGGAAAGGGAAAGCTAATACATGTCACGATCTAATTAGCTAAAGGTAAGGCTTATAACCTAATGTTACAAGTTTGGTATACAAGTTGATTCATTACAATAATGCTTTAAGAATATGCATTTAACATGCTTAGCACAAATTCCGCCTTTAAGAACTATTGTTCTTGTTCTAGAGTCTTTTCTTCTTGCGTTTCTTCATTTTCTTGAGTTTGGGGGCGGCTTCTCCTTTCTCCGATTCTGATGATTCTGCTGATGTGGAAGTAGTGCTTTTTGAATCCTGTGAGTAGGATTCTTCTTCTTCCTCTT
>NW_015166454.1:518674-524962 GCF_001447785.1 Gekko japonicus | reverse complement strand
TGACTCAGTTGTTTTTGAACACTGTCCAGTTTGGTGTTGAGGTTAGTCATCTGTTCCATTAGGGGGCGCAATGCATTTGCTAACAGTGAAGAAAAGTCTGTAGTTACTTCTTGGTTCTGAGAGGGAGTCGTTGGTATGTTATTTCCGGTCACCAGTTTTTTCTCCGGGACCCTCTGTCCTCTCCCAGACATAATATCAACAAGAAATAAATTTTCCAAAACAAGACAAAAGTTATACGGTTTAAATCAGCTTTGTATATATTGACAGTTTTTGTGTTCGCTTAACTTCTTATGCGTTTATTTTAGCTCTAAGTCTTTTTATTTCTGATTTAAAACCACTTTTAAATCTTTTTCAAAAAGGGGGTGTGCTTGGGTCCCTCTCCCTCCATGCTTCAAACTTAGGCGCTTCCAATTACTACCAAGCTCCATTCACTTTTTCACCTAAGCATTGCTTAACTCACAGTTTGGAGACCTGGAGATCTTTTGGAAGCATTTTAAAGTTTTGATTGTGGTCACTTGCTCCAGCAGTTGTCTCTAAGCGCCATCTTGGCTCCATGGCAATGATACCTTTCGGGGATAAGGTGAGCATCAATTCCTTGGCCGTCGCCTTGGAAGAGGCTCTCCTCAGCTCCCCAGGCTGAGGGTCTCCTACAGAGACCCAAGGGCGATCCGGGACAAACTCAGACCCCTCCCGTCAGCTGGGTCTTGGCGGGTCCCCATCAGAGCGAGATGGGACATGTCCAAGCGGTGAAACGCTTAAACTGGAAGTCCTCTGGTTTTGTGATTTTTGATGTCAGATTTGTGTCCATTTGTCCTTTGGCATACAGTTTGACCTATTGACCCTATGTAGAGAACTGAAGGGCATTGTTGACATATAATGGCATATACGTTGTTATAAGATGAGCAAGTGAATGTGCTTGACATGGCATAATTGATGTTAGGTTCAGTGATTGTGTTGTCTGGGTGTATGTGGCAGCAAAGTTGGCAGCTGGTTTTATTGCAAGCTCTGGCACCAGTGTCCATGTTCAAATTAGATGTTGTATTATTGTGGATGAGGAGTTACGAATGGGGGGATATCTGTGTACAATAAAGGTTTGCCCCCCAGTACTTGTGAAAGAAGTTGGCTTTAAATGCCGACAATGCCCTTCAGTTCTCTGCTTAAGGCAAACAGGTCAAACCCTATGCCAAAGGATATATAGATACAAAACTGACATCAAGAATCACAAAATTGAGAAACCTATAGGAGAACATTTCAACCTCCCAAGAAACTCAATGAGGGACCTCAAAGTAGCTTTTTATTGCAAAGGAATTTCAGAAACAGACTGGAATAGGAGATTGCTGAATTACAAGTTATTATAACACTCAGGCTCTCTCATGGATCACTGCCTTGATGGGGCAAGGGGGCTTGCATGGTTCGATGAGGCTGTGGTCTATGCCATGGAGGGCCACCCAGGATGGACAGGCCACAGCAAAGACCTCAGACAAAATGTGATCCACTGGGGAAGGAAATGGCAACCCACTCCAGTATCTTTGCCAAGAAAACCCCATGGACAGTATCAAAAGGCTAAAAGATATGACGCCGGAAGATGAGCCCCTCAGGTCAGAAGGTGTCCAATATGCTACTGGGGAAGAGCAGAGGGCAAGTACAAGTAACCCCAGAAAGAGTGAAGTGGCTGGGCCAAAGCCAAAAGGACACTCAGCTGTGGATGTGTCTGATAGTGAAAGGAAAGTCCAATGCTGCAAAGAACAATACTGCATAGGAACCTGGAATGTAAGATCTATGAATCAAGGTAAGCTTGACGTGGTCAAAAATGAGATGGCCAGACTGAACATCGATATCCTAGGAATCAGTGAACTAAAGTGGACAGGAATGGGCGAATTTAACTCAGAAGACCATTATATCTACTACTGTGGCCAGGAATCTCGTAGAAAAAATGGTGTGGCCTTTATAGTCAACAAGAGAGTGCAAAAGGCAGTACTGGGATACAATCTCAAAAATGACAGAATGATTTCTGTCCGATTCCAAGGCAAACCATTCAACATCACAGTAATCCAAGTCTATGCCCCAACCACTGATGCAGAAGAGGCTGAAGTGGACCGGTTCTATGAAGACCTACAACACCTCCTAGAACTAACACCAAAAAATGATGTCCTCATCATCATAGGGGACTGGAATGCTAAAGTAGGAAGTCAAAAGGTAACTGGAATAACAGACAAGTTTGGCCTTGGAAAGCAAAATGAAGCAGGGCAAAGGTTAACAGAGTTTTGTCAAGAGAACACACTGGTCATAGCGAACACCCTTTTCCAACAACCTAAGAGACGACTCTACACATGGACATCACCAGATGGGCAACACCGAAATCAGATTGACTATATAATTTGCAGTCAAAGATGGAGAAGCTCTATCCAGTCAGTAAAAACAAGACCTGGAGCTGACTGTGGTTCAGATCATGAGCTACTCATTGCAAAATTCAGACTTAAACTGAAGAAAATTGGGAAAACCACGAGGCCATTCAGGTTTGACCTAGATCGCATCCCTGATGAATATACAGTAGAGGTGAAGAATAGATTCAAGGGTCTGGATTTGATAGATAGAGTGCCTGAAGAACTATGGACAGAGGTTCGTGACATCGTACAGGAGGCAGCAATCACCACCATACCAAAGAAAAAGAAATGCAAGAAAGCAAAATGGCTTTCTGATGAGGCTTTACAAATAGCAGAGGAAAGAAGGAAAGCGAAAGGCAAAGGCGAAAAGGAAAGATTTACCCAACTGAACGCAGATTTCCAGAGAACAGCAAGGAGAGATAAGGAGGCCTTCCTGAATGAACAGTGCAAAGTAATAGAAGAAAACAATAGAATGGGAAGGACTAGAGATCTCTTCAAGAAAATTGGAGAAATCAAGGGAGCGTTCCATGCAAAGCTGGCCATGATAAAGGACAAAAACGGTAGGGACCTAACAGAAGCAGAAGAGATTAGGAAAAGATGGCAAGAATACACAGAAGAACTATACAAGAAAGACCTCGATGTCCTTGACAACCACGACGGTATAATCACTGACCTCGAGCCAGACATCCTGGAATGTGAAGTTAAATGGGCCTTAGAAAGCATTACTAACAACAAAGCTAGTGGAGGTGATGGTATCCCAGCTGAGCTATTCAAAGTCTTAGAAGAGGATGCTGTTAAAGTTCTGCACTCCATTTGCCAGCAAATTTGGAAAACGCAACAGTGGCCACAGGATTGGAAAAGATCAGTATACATTCCAATCCCAAAGAAGGGCAATGCCAAGGAATGTTCAAACTATCGCACAATTGCACTCATATCACACGCTAGCAAGGTCATGCTCAAGATCCTACAAGCTAGGCTTCAACAGTACGTGGATAGAGAACTACCAGAAGTACAAGCTGGGTTTCGAAGAGGTAGAGGAACGAGAGATCATATTGCCAACATTCGCTGGATTATGGAGAAAGCAAGAGAGTACCAGAAAAATATCTACTTCTGCTTCATTGACTATGCTAAAGCCTTTGACTGTGTGGATCACAACAAACTATGGCAGGTCCTTAAAGAGATGGGAGTACCAGACCACCTCACATGTCTCTTGAGAAACCTGTATAAGGGCCAAGAAGCGACAGTTAGAACCGGATACGGAACAACTGATTGGTTCAGCATAGGAAAAGGAGTACGACAAGGATGTATACTGTCACCTTGCTTATTTAATATATATGCAGAGTACATCATGCGAAATGCTGGCCTGGATGAATCACAAGCGGGAATTAAGATTGCTGGGGAAAAGATCAACAACCTCAGATATGCAGATGATACCACTCTAATGGCTGAAAGTGAAAAGGATCTAAAGAGCCTCTTGCTCAGAGTAAAAGAGGAGAGCGCAAAAGTGGGCTTGAAGCTCAACATCAAAAAAACTAAGATCATGGCATCCGGCCCCATCACTCCTTGGCAAATAGAAGGGGGAGTCATGGAAGCAGTACCAGAATTCATGTTCCTGGGATCCAAGATCACTGCAGACGGTGACTGCAGCCATGAAATTAAATGACGCCTGCTCCTTGGGAGGAAAGCGATGGCGAACCTAAACAGCATGATAAAAAGTAGAGACATCACCCTGCCAACAAAAGTCCGCATGGTCAAAGCAATGGTATTCCCAGTAGTCATGTATGGCTGCGAGAGCTGGACTATAAGGAAGGCCGAGCGCCGAAGAATAGATTCTTTTGAACTATGGTGCTGGAGGAGACTCTTGAGAGTCCCTTGGACTGCAAGAAGAACAAATCAGTCAATCCTCAAAGAAATCAACCCTGACTGTTCCCTGGAAGGCCAGATAATGAAACTGAAGGCCAAATGAGAAGGGAGCACTCACTAGAGAAGACCCTGATGCTGAGAAAGATTGAAGGTAAAAGAAGATGGAGACGGAAAAGGATGAGATGGTTAGACAGTGTTATCGATGCCACGAACATGAAATTAAGCAAACTTTGGAGCACAACGGAAGACAGGAGGGCCTGGCGTGATGTGGTCCTTGGGGTTGTAAAGAGTCGGACTTGACCGTGCAACTGAACAACAACAACACTCAGGACAATGGAACCCCCAGGGCTTAAGTGAGATATCATGTTCTTATCTCACAACACATGCTAGGTCACTCAGTTCTCACTTATACCCAGAATTGAACTTTGTTGGTCTTAATTTTAAAGCTACCAATGGACTCAAACATAGTTCTCACATCTGTTTGTTAACTCTTTTATTATCTAGATTCAGGTGGGGTAGCTGTGTTGGTCTGAAGCAGCAGAACAAAGTTTGAGTCCAGTGGCACCTTTAAGACCAACAGAGCTTTATTCATGATATAAGCTTCTGTGTGCAAGCACACTTCCTCACTGTTGGTCCTAAAGGTGCCACTGGACTCAAACTTTGTTCTTTTTATTATCTGTATGCTAATTTGCTGCTATTCACAGGTCTTAGCATCTGCTTTAATCGAATCTTAGCTATACTTATTTCTTAGTGACTTAGGCATCTTGTCTCTTAGCCCTTCCTGGCAACTGCCCCCCACTCTTTGTCTACCTATATGTAATGGTTGAGGAATACTTGTTTCAAAGTATCTGAAGAAGTGTGCATGCACAGAAAACTTTGTTGGTCTTCAGGGTGCCAGTGGACTCAAACTTTGTTCTGTTGCTTCATATCAACAGGGCTACCCACCTGAATCTGTGAATATGTCTTTCAACTATAGTCTGCCTCTGGACTGGTTGACAAAGCAGTGAAGCAGGATTGCATAATAAATCACAGTAATTTTTATAATGTAAATCGAACCACTGGTAGAACAGGAAGCCTTCAGAAAAGCACATTGTGTTCAATAATTATTGTGAAGCTTTGTTAGCAGGAGAAAGCAAACACTTCTCCTACTGTTCTTCGGCATTTAGTGGCTCATCCCATTGCATCAAACGGTGTGAATGAAATCCTGACAAGGAGGTGGAAGAATCTTTTTTTGCATTTCAGCACTGACTACATTTGATAAACTGCTACATGGAATTAGCAGCTGAAAGAAGAAATGCAGAAAGCAGGGCTCTATTGGTTCTACATGTGCTATACTCTAAAGCCAGCTGCTGCTGGAATCGTAAGACTCAAGCTAGATTTTTTTCCCCCTGATGCGATTGAATGGACAGAAATGTGCCGCTTTCTACAGATCTCTCCAGAAATTCCTGGCTAGAGAGCAAGTTTTATAATGAGAGCTGTTAGAATAATGGCCAAGAGTGTGGGGCTTGATTCAGGGAACCACTGATGCAAGTCTGGTGGTGGTGGAAAGTGCTGTCAAGTTGTAACCGACGTGTGGTGACCCTATCGGGTTTTCAAGACAAGAGACTAACAGAGGTGGTTTGCTGTGGCCTGGCTCTACATAGTGACCCTGGACTTCCTTGGTGGTCTCCCATCCAAATGCTAACAAAGGCCGACCCTGTTTAGCTTCTGAGATCTGCCATGATTGGGCTAGCCTGGGTCATTCACATCAGGGTGATGCAAATCTAACCCGTTCAGTATGGAACTCAACGCCATCTCGTAAGTAAACAGTGAATCAGCTTTATTGAAGTAACAGGAACAATCAGAGAACACACACAACAAACAGTGGAGCAAAGCTCCCTTTTAAACTATCCCGGGCTGGAGTAGCCACGCCCTAGAACAGTTAGGGACCAATGGAATTACAACGATAACAACCAATCAGATTTGTTCCTTCCTGAACATTGCTCTACATTCTGATTGGGTACTTATATACAACAGCCAATAGAATTGTGACAGCTTACAA
>NW_015166454.1:516083-518555 GCF_001447785.1 Gekko japonicus | reverse complement strand
AACCACTGGTAGAACAGGAAGCCTTCAGAAAAGCACATTGTGTTCAATAATTATTGTGAAGCTTTGTTAGCAGGAGAAAGCAAACACTTCTCCTACTGTTCTTCGGCATTTAGTGGCTCATCCCATTGCATCAAACGGTGTGAATGAAATCCTGACAAGGAGGTGGAAGAATCTTTTTTTGCATTTCAGCACTGACTACATTTGATAAACTGCTACATGGAATTAGCAGCTGAAAGAAGAAATGCAGAAAGCAGGGCTCTATTGGTTCTACATGTGCTATACTCTAAAGCTGCTGGAATCTTAAGACTCAAGCTAGATTTTTTCCCCCTGATGTGATTGAATGGACAGAAATGTGCCGCTTTCTACAGATCTCTCCAGAAATTCCTGGCTAGAGAGCAAGTTTTATAATGAGAGCTGTTAGAATAATGGCCAAGAGTGTGGGGCTTGATTCAGGGAACCACTGATGCAAGTCTGGTGGTGGTGGAAAGTGCTGTCAAGTTGTAACCGACGTGTGGTGACCCCATCGGGTTTTCAAGACAAGAGACTAACAGAGGTGGTTTGCTGTGGCCTGGCTCTACATAGTGACCCTGGACTTCCTTGGTGGTCTCCCATCCAAATGCTAACAAAGGCCGACCCTGTTTAGCTTCTGAGATCTGCCATGATTGGGCTAGCCTGGGTCATTCACATCAGGGTGATGCAAATCTAACCCGTTCAGTATGGAACTCAACGCCATCTCGTAAGTAAACAGTGAATCAGCTTTATTGAAGTAACAGGAACAATCAGAGAACACACACAACAAACAGTGGAGCAAAGCTCCCTTTTAAACTATCCCGGGCTGGAGTAGCCACGCCCTAGAACAGTTAGGGACCAATGGAATTACAACGATAACAACCAATCAGATTTGTTCCTTCCTGAACATTGCTCTACATTCTGATTGGGTACTTATATACAACAGCCAATAGAATTGTGACAGCTTACAAGCCTTACTGTGGTTTTAAGCTTAACATGGCTTTTAATACAGTTAAAGACATAACATAACCATAGCCAAATATTTGCTAACTGCCCATATACAAGCCCTCACTGTTCTGCATTTGCTCTTTGGCAACAACAACATTTGTCTACCTTGCAAGGCTGTAGTAAGAATTATGTGATAATGTATGTGAAGTACTCATAAGCTGTACTATAAAAAGGTTAATACTATCAGTCACCTCACTTGAACTTTCTACTTATACACAGAACATTCCAGTAATTCATCTTCACCACATTAATTTAGTGGCACAGCCATTAATGTTCCCGTTTTATAAAGCAAAAGAGAATGACATCAGTAAGACTGGCAAAGAGATGGTACTGAAGAAGAAATTATGAATTTGCATGACCACTACAGACATTTTTGGAGGCCTTGCTTTGGGTCCCCAACCCTTCTGAGATTAGAGGGGTGGCAACATAGGAGAGGTCCTTCTCGGTCATGACAACAAAGCTCTGGAATTCTCTCCTGGAAGGTTTGCCTATTCCCTTCTGTCACCATATTCTGCTGGCAGGTGAAGTCTTTTTTGTTTTGTTTGGCATCCCTTCAGTGATACTTCCTTTCTAACCAATATTTTAATTGCTGTATTTATGTTTTGAACGTATTTTAACTTTGTTTTTCAAATTGTTTTAATATGTGTCAGGGGGGGGGGTGGTTTTAAAAAAAATAATCCCCGGAGGGATATTTTTTTATTTTGCAAATACTACAAAAACTACAAAGAAATATTAGGGAAGGGACTACAACTAAGGATAAAGGAAAGAAAACCACACTAAACTAAAACCCCAAGAAGAGATCTTTTCACTGTTAGTAATCACAATATACTTGTAGAGTTCTTGCTTATAACAATTCGTTATTTGTATGTTATTTTGTTAGTTGTTATGAGAGAAATCTCTGATCATCTTCTTATTCATCGCTTCAAAAGGCCATTTTCCAAGTCCTTCTGCCTTTACTTCGGCTTTCTGTCTCTAAAATCATATACCACTCTGGCAGGTCCAGCACCCTTTTCTGCTGCAGAATCCTCTTCCATTCCCAAGGTAGCAGAGTCACTAGACTTCGTTTCTTCCTCTTTGGACTCTTCGTCTGGCCCCAGCTGACGTCTCAAAAATTCTTTAGCCTTAAAAGTGGAGTCTATCTTCTCTCTTCTATCGTTGATCTTAAAGATGATATCCTCCGGAACTGCTTATCTGTATGATATTCCATTAGTTTGAAGAAAAGAAATTAAGTCCTTATAATTTTCCCTCTTTTGTCGAATTTCAAATGGAATTGCCTTTAAGGTTTTGATGGTTACATTTCCCATTTTCAGTGGAGTTGCTGAAGTTGCTTTTAAAATGGCATCTCTGGTTTGTCTTCTTAAAAACCTAACCACTATTTCTCCAGGTAGGTTATTTTTTTATGTAATTGGAGTATGCCCTATAGACTGACTTCATTTTGTTTACCAGCTCATCCAC
>NW_015166454.1:503826-515651 GCF_001447785.1 Gekko japonicus | reverse complement strand
GCCTGGCTTTGTTTTAAACTTTCTCTGCTGGGCTGCCATCTTTCCCGTTTTGTTTACAGTTTCTACCGCTTCCACACAACTCGGAAAACTCACCAGACAACTTTGCGATTCAGATAAGTCTCTCAAAACACTTTTGGTTTACTTCCTCCCCTCTCCCCCTTCGTGTTCATTAGCCACTCATTCGCATAAGAGGCGTCTCTCTTTGCAATCACTGTTTTCAACCACGGGGGGGGGGAATCGCTTTTCAAACTACTCCGTTTTATTCAGAACTCACATTCATTGTCAGTCAGTTTCTCAGACCACGCTCAGTTTTACACCATTCTGCTCAATCTCCGGCGCTTGTCCCGGTCAGTCCAGTCCCGAATGGACCGTCGGGGCGGAGGGGAGCCTCAATTCTCCGGTATTACGCCATCGAAGAGGCTACCCCTCAAAAGCCTGGGGGGTTGATTTTAATGGTTTTAAAATGTGGTTTTATTATGCATATTTTAAATTGTTAGTTGCCTTGGTGGCCCTTCTAAGGGCAGAAAGGCAGCACACAGTTTTTACAAATAAATAAATAAATTGAACCTTGATCAGAGTCCAGGATTCTGTCCATTACAGTGCACTGCCTTATTGGTAGACAGGTAATCAAGACTGCATATGGGATTTTTTTTCCATTACAACAAAAGGAGATACAGCCAATTTTTAAAGAATAGTATCACTTTTTTTACTGTATAAACAATCACCCTAACCCAGAACTTGCACATCAGACATGTTCTGAGCCCTCCCACCAAGAACAGAATAAAGACCTTGATGAGTACAACAGCATTTGGGTTCTCTAGGCTGGAGTTAGGCTGCTGCGACCAGACTCCAATTCACAGCAGTCTCCTTTGAACCTGGCAGAGAAGATTCACTTGCAAAACGCAGTCACTGCCATCTAACATCCCTTGCTGGATCACAGCTAATGGCTGGCTGGCTGGCTGGCTGGCTTTATAGCAGAAAAGCTTAATATTAGTCATGGGAACATGGAAATGGAATCTCTTTTCAAAGAACTTTTAAATCACATTAGTTCAATTTGACCCTAATTTCAAATAGATTTATGCTGCTCAGCTTGTTTGTCCAGATTTCGAGTTCTCTTCTGAAATGGAAAAAAAAATGAATCAATTTCCTGTTGTGCAAATGAATAGGTATGGGGCTCAGAATCTCACAACGATAGAGATAACTTCATTTTGCATTAGCATTAATAAATTCTTATTGGCAAGGATTTTTTCTGTCTGTGATGCAACTGTTTAACACTCACCATGCTCTCTGTGTGTAAAACTATTTGTTCCATTTGAAAAAGCAACATAACCCATCGGAGAACAAATGTGTAGGATTAGCACATTATGAAGAATAAAGAGCAGCTTTCAGCTCTCTGCTGTAGATCGGTGTTTATCACATTTTTCACCACCCAGCTCAGATAACAGAGGAGAGATAAAGGAAGCTGAATACATTCACATTCGATATATATATGTATATATTAAAAACCCTACTTGTACCTTAGTGAGTTTGGGTTTTTTCTATCTGTTATGTTAATGTATTCATAGAAAAAGCTGGTGCAAGGGGTGACTCTCCAATTAAGACAAATGAGCCACATTGAATATCTCCCTCAGGGCACAGCAGGGGTGCTGGCAAAATCGACTTGATTCTTTTCTGTCAGGGCTGAACTGGAAACAAAAGCATGGAAATGCAACACATCCACTTACAGCATAATAAAGGCTATTGTTTAAAGCGTGAAGAGTTTTGGCACCCTTCTGGGGCCTTATGCAAATCCATCTTTCCCTGCACTGCTACTAAACCATTGTACAGATGTACTTGGTTGGCTGAGAGCTGAGACAAGGAGCACAGCCTGCAAGTCAATTAGATATGTATTAAGCAAATAAATCAGGACTGACTGATATTGGCTAAACTAAAATGCCTTCTTATAGGCTGACAGTAATTCTAATTTGATTGACAAATCTGTATGGCCTGTGATTAAGCTAAATGAAAGGTGAGAATAATCCTATTATTTTTAGAGTTATATGCAAGCAAATAAACTCCTTCCCTCCAAATAATTAAAAATAACCAGTTAAGATAAACAATGTTGTGCTCCTCTTAAGTAAGAATGTCTTATGTATGATTTAAAGAATTGAATATAATTTTACCTTTGAAAGGATTATTCACAGAGGGAATTTAGATCACATTTCGATCTGGGAATAAAGACAGAGGGGGAGGTGTGGTGTTGTATATCAAAAAGGGCAAATAAAGCAAGGTAGAAAATATTAGAGGAATGAACTCCCTAACAGAAGTTATATGGGTGGAATCAGTGATATGCAATGGAATCAGCTGCCTAGGGAGGTGGTGAGCTCCCCCTCACTGGCAGTCTTTAAGCAGCAGCTGGACAAACGCTTGTCAGGGATGGTCTAGACTGATCCTGCATTGAGCAGGGGGTGGGACTAGATGGCCTGTATGCCCCCTTCCAACTCTGTGATTCTATGATTCTATAAGTTCTGGGCCCTAAGAGTTACTTAAAATTGGGCTCACCTGATCAAACCCTTGAGGCTGATCTCAAGATGCAGAAAGGAATAAGGAAGATGACTAAAGCAGATAATATTGTGATATCGGGTGACTTCTACTTGCCTCACATTGACTGGGTAAACATGATCTTGAGTCATGCTATAGAAATATAATTCCTGGACATCATAACTGACTGTGCATTGGAATCTCTCTCTCTGTATACACACACACACACATACACACACAAACATGGAATGCCTAAAGTATAGATTGATATAGACTTGAGAGAGCCAAATAAAAGCAGCTTGATTGTGGGTGTCTTTGTACACGTATTCACATGCAATACACCTTCATGCTGAAGCTCTTCCATTCTAATATTTGCACTTAATTCTTTCTCCTTATTGGTGCTATTTCCATGCTAATATAAATACATGCTGGGTTGGATCCAGACTAAACTGACAATTTCTGCTAATTCCCCCTTCCTCCTCCAGATCCCCATCAGGGTCCCATTTTTCTCAGGAACACCATTTCATGGAGATCACTGGGACAGGGAGGCAGGAAAGTTCAATTCTGCCACTGGAAATTTAGTCTGGGTCCAACCCCAAGTCATTAGAAGGGATGGGCACAAACCACATTGTTGTGGTTTGGTTTGTGATTCATGGCTGAACCATGAACCGAATCACAAGCCGATAAATTGGTTTGTGAACCAAACTGGTTTGCATCAGTTCGTGAGTCCCACTAACTTCTCACTGCTGCTTGTCATGGGGAGCAGAAAGCAGGGGTTTAAATTGCTCTGAGTCATTTAACCTCCTGCTTTCTGCTCCTCGCCAAAAGCAGCAGTGGGCAGAAAGCAGAGGGTTAAATGGCTCCAAGCCATTTAAATCAAACAGCTTAGTGGCAAGAAGCAGAAAGCAGGGGTTTAAATGTATTGGAACCATTTAAACCCCTGCTTTCTTCTTCCCACTGCTCAGCTGTTTTTTGTGAAGAGCAGAAAGCAGGGGTTTAAATGGCTTGGATCCATTTAAACCCTTGCTTTCTGTTCTTCACCAACGCCATGAACTGCCTTAAAGTTTGTGGAAGTTTATGGCAGCTCTTCAGTTCACAACCATCACTTTGCAAACCATGAACTGGCCAAATTTCATGATGAACTTTAGTTTGTGAGCTGATTCATGCCCATCCCTAGTCATTAGTTGCTTTGCAGGTTTTTATTTTTCAGAGTCATAGGATAAAGGAACTGTCTAGCTATTAATATTTGGAGATATTTCTGTATACTTTCCAGCAGGTTTCCTTCCACCCATTCATTTGAGTGTGTTCTGTCTGGTTTGTTTTGTGTTTGCAAGTCAAGTCTATATGGACCATCCATTTTGAGGTATTGCATATAAATATCCATGTTTGTATAGAGGAACTTGAAGGCATCTTCGGTTTCTTTCTCTTTTGCAAGCTCACTGTACTAAGCACTATGAACCAACTCCATAATCTTTGCAGATTTTCATTCTACAGAATCATGGGATAAGGTAACTGTCTCGCTATTAATGTTCAAGCAGACAGTGTTGATAAACTTTCTCTGTAGGATCAAATTCCTACAAAAAACAATCACTCCAACTATACATTTGAAGTATACAGACTTACAAATAGATGATAGTTCTATGGAGGTCACAGTGGGAACCTGGAATGCAAAACTCCCGGAAGTTATTGATAAGCAGGGCTTTACTCAGAGTCTCAGAGCAGCTTACAAATTCCTTTCCCTTCCCTTCCCCACAACAGACACCCTGTGAGGCAGGTGGGGCAGAGAGAGCTCTTCTGAAAACTGCTCTTCAAGAACAACTCTGACAGAACTATGGCTTGCCCAAGGTCATCCGGCACCTGCAAGTGGAAGAGTGGGGAACAAAACCCGGTTCTCCCAGATTAGAGGCTGCGCACTTAACCACTACACCAAACTGGCTGTGACTCCTTGTTGCTTATATTGGGTTTATCTGCTGCTGACTTTGATACAGTGGACCATACAATCTTGCTGAAATATTTGGAAGTGATCTTGCCATGTGGATCCAGGCCTGTAGCCAGGCTTTTGTGACTTGTGGGGAAATTTTTTTTTTCTGGTGGGGCTGAAATTCTCAGTGCAGAAAAAAAAGCCATTTAGCCAACAGAATGCTATTACCAGGATAGATCTCTAAATTGCAAAGTGTCAACCACTTTAGATGACAGTTCTCAGCTGCTGCAAGTTAATCACTTCTGCCAGCCTAAGCAACAATTCTGATATCAAGCTGGGTGTGTGTGTGATGACTTCTATAGTCAAGAAAGCTAACAGGCAAAAAAACTCTCCTAAAGGAGAACAGTTTCTTGACAAAGTTAGAAGGGATCCTAGAGGTCACCTACTCCAACCCCCTTGGTCAGAGCTGGAATTAGTCAACTACAGCACCCCACTCTGCTTAAACGAGCACATACCATTATTTTTTTTAAATGACTGAAAAAAAGCATTTACAGGACAAATTCTTGTGGGGATGTGCCTTTAAGAAACGGGGCAGAACCCCCAAAGGTCTAACCATAGATACAGGCCTGTGTGGATCCATGCCACAATAACCTTGAGGCAACATTACTGTATTGCACTGTACATGGATCTGCCCTCAAACTTGAGCTGGTACAGAACTTAGCAGCTTAATTACTGTTGGAAGCTAGAATGCAGTTGCTCCATTGGGTACCAATTGGGTACCACATTTAATTTAGAAAATTGATTATAAACTACAAAGTCCTTCATGGCCAAGAATCCACATATCTAAAGGACTGCCCCTCTCACTATTGTCTACTGTGACAACTCCTCTTATGTGAGCAAAATCTGCTGAAGGTGCCACCTGCAAATCAGCAAGATCAGCACCTGCTTGTACCCCAGCATTCTTTGTTGTTGTGGCTCCCACTTTGTGTAAAGTCCTGCCTGAGGAGTTCAGGAAAGCTCCCACAGTTCTGGCATCCACATAAAAAAGAATTGTGTAGGAGGGCCTTTTATAAAGGGAACAGGGCTGTAGTAAAATGGAATATGTCACATGGATATTATAGGTTGTGGTTTATGGCACTTTATTTTGTATCCATTATCTTGTTTATATTGCTTTGTTTTCTTTTTCCCTCAAAGAATTTTATTTTTATAAAACAACAACAACAAACAAACAGACACAAATACAGAAAAGTTTGGAGGTACCATTTACATCATTATTTTAGTTATTCTGTTACTTCATACAATGTCTACTTTGTAAATTCATATTTTCCATCTTATATTTTTATAGAAATATTTTGCATCATAATTAAAAGTATAGGTCGTATTATCTTCTAATTCGGTTATGTGTCCATATGCTTTATTTATTGTAATCTTTCAACCATTTGTAGAATCTTGACCATGTATTTTCGAAGCTTCCTTCATCTCATCCTCTCTAAATTAAAGTTAGTTTATGCATCTCTGCAGTCTCAAGCATTTTGTTTATAATTTCTTCTTTAGAGGGCACTTCATTTCCCCCCCAATATTTAGCATATAATATTCTTGCAGTTGTCAATATATGTATAAAAAGATAAAAGTCTTGTTTTTTACACTTTTCTGGCATTATATTAAATAAAAACAATTCAGGTATATAAGTTACAATACAACCTATCATTTTTTTGTAACATTTCATGAATCCAAGACTAATACTTTTTAGCTTTATCATTTGACCACCACATATGAAAAAATGGACCAACATTTTTTGGCACTTCCAACAATCATTTGATAAATCAGGATAAATCATTGCTAATTGATTGTATTTTCATTTCATTGTAATCCAATCATAGCACACAGTTTGGTATATGTCTCATACTATTCCTGTTGCATGGTTTTAAATTTTATAATCCACCTTGAGTCCCAGTGAGAAAGATGAACTATAAGTAAAGTAAATGAAGCAAATAAATAAGACCAAGTTTACTTGAAAGAAAGGACAGAAGAGATGATTCCGTCACTTGGCTTCTCACCCTGGCTTATGGGGTTTGCGATCCCCTGTCTGTGCCCACTCTGTAAAATCCATACCAACCAGAATGGCAACAGAAATCCATCTCTGCTTGCCTGTTACCAGTGAAAAGAGAATTCTAACTAGGAATAACTTCTTGTAGTGCAGATGAGCCCCTGTCAAGGCAAGAACTTTCCAGGGTGTGGGGCTCTTCCTGTGCATGTTGCAGTTGCAGTGAATGCTGCCCTAGGCCTAAGTGAACCTTTGAGCAGGAAGGTAAAGAGCCTGTTGCTAAGCAAGCAGGGCGGGAGAGCAAGCACCAGCAGGCCCCTCAAGTTAATTGTCAAAACAAGGTTATATTCTATGTAGGTTTTGTTAACACAGATGAAAGGTTATGCACATAAAAAAGAACTATATGAGAACCACAAAAGCAGTTCATATATGAGGAAGGTTCATGATGTAACTGGAACACCCACACATACACAGGCTTATTCACAGTTTTACATTATGCATACACAAAGGATTCTCAAGCTTTTAAGAGGCAAACATGTCAAAAGCCTGGTTGCCTCAAGCTTTCCCCGCAGACTTGTTTTTGTACAAGTCTGCCTGCAAGAGATAACATGGAGAAGAGACAAAAACTGTGTGACTGAGAAGAAGGAGAGAGGAGGAGAAAAGATAGTGGAGATTTTGTAGATGTCCTTTCAGCTGCGACTTCAAGGCTGGAGGACTTCAAGGTTATTTTATATAACTCACATGGCCTCAATTTATATCTACTTCCTTGCTATGTGGGGAACCAATCTGGGTCATACATATAAACCTCAGTATAATGTCAGTATTAACAGAAACCAGTGTTAATACAGTGTTGCTAATTATTGTAATAGGTTTAGTCATGGCAGGAGACGTCTAAGGAGACTAAGGGAGGAATTCAGATGAAATGGATGAACTGGAGTGATTGACTCCTTTTCTCACATCTTATGTCATAGAAGACATTAAAGGAGATTGTTTTTGAGACTTCCGGTTTTAGTGTTTACCATGGCTGCTGCTTCTCTCTGGACCTCCAGGAGACAGTAGAAGAAGAAGAGATTGGATTTATACCCCGCCCTTCACTATCCAAAGGTGTCTCAGAGCGACTTACAAACTCCTTTCCCTTCCCCTCCCCACAACAGACACCCTGTGAGGTAGGTGGGACTCAGAGAGCTCTTGACAGAAACTGCTCTTTTTCAAGAACAGCTCTTATCAGAACTATGGCTTGCCCAAGGTCATCCAGCCAGGTGCAAGTGGAGGAGTGGGGAATCAAACCTGGTTCTCCCAGATTAGAGTCCGCGCACTTAACCACTACACCAAACAGTAGCCAGAGCCTGCGGCTGGGAGGGGGTGTGATCGTCTGCACCACCCCTGAAGCCCTTGCAATGGGTTCCTAGCCATAGGGCACTAGAGTGAGCTCTTCCACCGGTGAACCAGCCAGAGAAGGGGGGCTCCTCCATGCCCCGAAGGTCCCACTGCAGAGCGTCCCGAATGGGAAAAGGAATCGCACACTGGAACAAGCATTTGGTGGCCCAGTGAAATTTAACTGAAAGCGGATCTAATGTTGAACTGTGAGTTTGAGTTAAAGCAAGAACCACCAAAAATTTAAGCCGGGAACTTCGCTTTAAAAGTGAGGGGGGGGACTCTCCCCCGATAAGAAAGACTAAGCGATTTCATGCTATAACACAAAGGGGAGTGAACGACTGAAGCAAGATAGACTGAATTAATAAGCATTTAAGAACTTACCAAGCATATTAAGGAGTATTAGAGACTGTGATAACTTTTACAAAAAGTAAACAATCTCTAAAAATGGCGCCCACAAGGAAGGATGAGAAGGAAAAACAAGTTAAACCAAAACTCCCTGTCGGACCTGCTGGACCAGCGAGTCCTGCCCCTAGACAGGACACAACTACAGAGCTATAAAAGATGCTAACGAAAGCATTGCAACTCCTGCTGGACCAAATAACAGCATTGCATGGCAAATTCGATGCACAGCAACTGCAACTGGCTGAAATAGCCAAAGAAAAGACAAAACTGAAAAAGAAGTAAAAGAAGTGGATGCCAACACCAAAAAATTGGGGGGGAAACTGCAGGTGATTGGAAAAAAGAGTTTGATGGAAGAGTCTCAATTGTTACAGCTACAAATGGAGAGAGCAAGCTATGTCTTAAGGTTTCAATGTGTTCCTGAAGACTGAGAATCTGAAACAGACTATGTGTGATGCATTAGGCCCTTTGGCAGATATAAAAGCGGACATATTACAAAGCGAAATAGATATGATCTATAGATCCTATCCAGAACTTATAAGAAAAAATAATCTGCTGGGGGAAGTGATTGTGAGATTCTCGAGAAGACAAGTGAGAGACCAAATTCTCAAAGTGACAAGTGATCTGCCTTGAAAATCAAAGACAAAGAAATAAAAGTGTTAAAGGACATACCATTTGAAATAAGAAGGAGGAGGAGGAAATATAGAGACCTAGTACTATTCCTACAAAAGAAAAGCATTCCCTACAGACGGATGACACTCGAAGGCACCATCTTCAAATTCATGGATAAGAAAGAAAAAATTGACTCTGTTGAAAAGGCACAAGAAATTTTGCATCTACACAGCCATCCACCAGGGAAGAAAGAACCTAAAAAAGAAGACAGCACCAATGAAAGTGAAGAAGAAGGAGCAGCGACAGAATCAGACGAGGATCCAGACTCTAAGTTAGGGGCAGCTGCCCTGAAGACAAGCTATCATTTGAGAAAACATAAGGATAAGAAAAAATGAGATGTTATTACACTCTGAACACTCTATATGTTTTACTAATCAATTCTTATAATGCTTTTTAAATTAGGTCAAAACTAGAGGTGATTTAAGTCATTATATAAGCTAAAAATAATTGATAGATGACCACTGTCAGTGTATTGTTATTGAACAAGGAGCCTGGGTTTTTAGTGGGTTTTCTTTACTTTATCTCTTAGTTACCCTTCCCCTATTTTCGTTTTAAATTATTAGTATGTAGTTTTTAGAAATGCAAATAAAAAAATCCCCTATGGGGGGCTCAAAAAAAAAAGGACATTGTTTTAGCATCTTTACCTTTTGGGATCCTTCCTAATCTTCAAGAATAGGCTACATTAGAGATTCTGACCACACACACTTTCTTCTTGGGGGAAATAGTTCACAGATACTGGCTTTGGGCTTTGTTGATTCCCATGTTATTTCACCCAACATTGTGACATCATCAATGGGGATTACTATTTGGAGTGCCTAGGTGTAACTACAAGGCACATTAGGTCCTATGTGGCTACTTTTAAAAACGTTGGTGTTAATTTTTTGTTTTTTAGAGACAAAGTGGTCTAGAACAATGTTACCCAACCTGTGGGTCCCACTCAAAAGTGGGGTTGTGAAGCCTATAAAAGTGGATCTTGGGCTTTTGCAGTTTTATTGATTCATGCACACTGCAGCCTAAATATCCTTCTATGCCTACTGGTATGAAAGCACTTTAAAGCTACATACTCACCAGAGAGAAAGTCCTATTGAGCTTCCTTCATAGGGTTGGGCTGCATGCCTTTGTGGGCATATGAGTGGCTCAATGTGACCACATCCTAAAGCAAACAGATAAGGCAATTCTATTTCAGATTAGGATTGCAGAGGGAGTAGTTATTTTTGGTACATTTCTGCTGGAGCTGAGGCTCTAAAATAAACAAGCACAGTTTACCATAACAAGTAAAACAGCAATTAATGTTAAGGGGATTATTTCTGCCTATGGAGCTTTTAGGGATTTTGAAACATAATCTAAATAATTTGTTTTCTTAAAATAATATCCTTTTAGAAAGTACATTTATGTTTAATAAGTTGAAGACTTGCAATTTGAAGTAAATAATACAATAATATGAAACGTGGGAGACCCAGTGCTGCTCTTATAACGGCATAAATAATGCATGAGTTCATGATTACATTTTAATGTAATCTCCCATTTTTGAGTTGCTAGTCAGACTATTGTGGAATCTCATCTATGTTTAATACATTATTTCTCCCAAATATTCTTTAATTTCCCAGTCAGGGTTTATGGGGAATTTGGGGAGGGGTTGCCTAATTTTTCAGCTGAGCATTTGTGTTCATTACCATGGAAGAAGAGACAGTAAGAAATATGCTTAATCCAAAATCTACAGAGTTTTTCCTTAAGAGCCATCCCTGAACCATTCCAGGGTTACTTGAAAATGACTTTTTGGAGGATGTAAGCCATTCAATTACATGATAGCACAAAAAAGCTCCACTCCCACTTTGATGAATGTGCTCACTTGCACAGATTTTAAAACATTTGCCCCAGCATCCACCAACTGTAAACACAAGATACCAAGCTTTATTTATTTGTTTATTTAACTGTGTTCAGTTTACATAAATGGTTGATCTACATCACTGCTTATTTCAATAAACTGATGATTTTGAGGTCAGGCTGCACTAGGCATTTTCATGGTCTGCCTTCTGGACAGATCTACCCCAGCTCCAAACTCAACTGGCCTTTCTTATCACTGCCTGCACATCCCTATGTGCAGAGAGGTGACCAGTTTCATCCCACTTCCCCATTGTGCCATAAGGCTACAAACAGGTTTAAACAATGCTCAGCACCAAGGATGCTCCTTCACAGCTAGAGATGGGCATGAACCAGCTCACAAACTGAAGTTCATGACAAATTTTGGCTGGTTCATGGTTTGCAAACTGAAGTTCATAGCAGATCAACTGGCACAAACTTTCCACAAACTTTCAAGCAGTTCATGGAGATTCGTGGCAGTTTGTGAATGGATACATTTCCAGAGAGACTGTCTCCTCTCAAAAGGTTTACTTAACTTCAAAGCAATGGGGGTGGGAGAAGAATTCTCCAGCCTTGGAAACACCCTTGTCAATTTCAAAAAAGTCTTGTCAGTTTTGAGAGGGTTCCCCCCCCGTCAGCCTTCCTTTGTGTTCCCTTCACATTTTCTTGCACAGAGCTGCCAACACCCCCCCCCCCGGCTCAGATTTCTCGTGACTATGTGCTTTGACCGCACTAAGATGGAGCTCTTCTGCCAGGCATACAATTAGGGGCCGCCGCTGCCACCCTAGTGCACAGCCCGTAATGATAACATTGAGCAGCTGCTTTAAGAATGAGCAGAATAACATCTTTTTTGATAAATTTTATTTATCGATTTTCCACTTAATTATCGCTTACAAATAATCATCCTTTCATACATTTGAGTCTCAATTTTCCATATTTTGTTAATCCAGTTATACAAGCTTCTCCATCTTTCAATAAATACATTTTCATCTTTCCCTTGAAGAATCAAACTTAATTTGTCAATTTCTGCTA
>NW_015166454.1:495698-501847 GCF_001447785.1 Gekko japonicus | reverse complement strand
CAAGGTCGGGGACAAAGGATGATGCTAGGGGAACAGCAGTCCCGGAGGAACCTGCTTGAATGTGGAGTGCCTCAGGGGGTGGTGCTTTCCCCAATGCTTTTTAATATCTATATGCACCCCCTTGCCCAGATTGCCTGGAGGTTTGGGCTGGGATGTCACCAGTACGCTGATGACACCCAGCTCTATCTGATGTTCGGCAATCAGTTGGACTTCAGACTGGAAGATCTGGACTGGGCATTGCATGCTGTGGCTGGTTGGCTCAGGCTGAGTCGGCTGAAGCTAAACCCAGTGAAGACGGAGGTCCTGTACCTGAGTCAGGGCAGTTCGAGGTTGGGGCTCCCACTCCCGGCCTTTGATGGGGTGCCATTGGTGCCTGCGCCAGTGGTTAGAAGAAGAAGAAAAGAAGAAGGGATTGGATTTATACCCTACCCTTCACAACCCAAAGGTGTCTCAGAGCGGCTTACAAACTCCTTTCCCTTCCCCTCCCCACAACAGACACCCTGTGAGGTAGGTGGGGCTAAGAGAGCTCTGACAGAAACTGCTCTTTTTCAAGAACAGCTCTTATCAGAACTACGGCTTACCCAAGGTCATCCAGTCAGGTGCAAGTGGAGGAGTAGGGAATCAAACTTGGTTCTCCCAGATTAGAATCTGCACACTTAACCACTACACCAAACTAGAGCTTGGGAGTGCTCCTGGAACCCTCCCTGGCAATGGAGGCCCAGGTAGCAGCCACTGTTTAGTCGGCCTTCTACCCCCTGCAGCTGGTTTGGCAGTTGGCTCCCTTCCTCGATCACAATGACCTGGCTACAGTGATCCACGTGATGGTCACCCCGCAGCTAGACTATTATAACGCTCTCTACATGGGGGTGCCCTTGCTGCAAATCCGAAGGCTACAGCTAGTGCAGAATGCCACGGCCAGGATACTGATGTGTCTTCCTACATGGGACCATATCTGGCCAGTGCTGAAGGTACTGCACTGGCTGCCAGTTGCATACCAAATTTGCTTCAAGGTGCTGGTACTTACCGTTAGAGCCCTATATGGCCAGGGTCCAACATACCTGAGGGACCGCCTTTCCCCATATATACCCCTGTGAGCATTACGGTTGGGGACGCAACATTGACTGGTTATTCCAGGCCCCAGGGAGGCCAGGCTGGCGGCCACTAGAGTCAGGGCCTTCTCAGTGGCAGCTCCTTACTGGTGGAATGAGCTCCCCGAGGAGATCCGGTTTTAAGTTTTAAATGTTTTGACTGTATATGAATCTTGGCACACTGTGCCAGGCAATGTGAGCCGCCCTGAGCCCACTTGCGGGGAGGGTGGGTTATAAATACAACAAATAAACAAATAAACAAATAAATGAATGAAAGGGTTTCTCTACACGTGATGGATGACCAGTAGAGGACTTGTACCATGTTGTGGCTCATATTACATAGTGAACTGATGTCTGCGTGCACTGGCTTGTATGGTTTTCCTCACGCTGCTAAACATACAAAATTAGAGACTGATACCTGTTTATGGGGAGGAGAAGGATACCCAGTGTGTATGGTAAACACATCAGATAACAAATGCCACATGAAACAATTTGAACAATATCCAAGACACAGCAGTAGCATTATGCACAAGCCAGTCCCAAGTGTCATGTAGTATGATTTTATCATTGTTTTGTAGGACATTTCATGGGGTCATTATAGTCACTTTTAAGGAAATATATTTGGGTCCTCATAGATTTATTTATTTATTTGATTAATTTATACCCCTCCCTCCCAGCAAAGCAGGCTCAGGGCAGCTTACACTGGTTAATATATAAATAACAATTAAAATCCATATAAAAGCATCTAAAATGGTTCAATTATACACAATTCAATGTCATAAAGTGCTGGCAATATTTAATTAATTGCCTAATGATGGCATACTGTAAAAGTGCATACAAAGGTCTAATATTTATTCTGCTCCCTGATTTCCCTAATATGAGCGGCGGCCACAGGCTGTTGATGTCAAAGCCAGGGGCCAGGGCTCTATAATTAAGACTGTTGGTGGTAATAGTGGTGGCGGCTCCTTAGTCGAAAGCCTGGTAGAAGAGCTCATTCCACCCATATGGAACCACCACTGAGAAGGCTCTGGCTGTCAGCTACGCTGCCATGGGGGTTTGGGAGCTCGGTCTGTGTCTGGTTAATTGCTATTGCATTCCTTTCTGTGCTTTTTCTGCTTTGCGCCAAAATGCTTATCTATACAGATGTGCAGGAGGGAGTTGTATTGTCTGGGTTTTTCCTAGGTGCCGTGGGAGAGTGTTGGTTCTCAGCTTTAGCTACCTAACGCTCTCCAAGCTTTATCCTGTGCACGGGAGGGTGCCTAATTGGCCAGTGCTCTGGGGGGGGGGTTGTATACAAATACCCTATATCCTATTATGCCCATGGGGCCGCTGCCATTCTTAACAGTGCTTATGTTACTGCATCTATAGCTCTGCAATAAAAGTATTGCCGTTCCTGAATGCGTGTACTTCGTTGTTGGCTGTGATTCTGACACTGGCCCTGGTAGTAGCAAGTCTGGCATCATTGGGACCAGGGAGGGTCCATCAATTTTGAGACCCTGACCATGGTGCTGTCTGGGGTATATATGGGGAAAGGCGATCCCTCAGTTATGTCGGACTCTGGCCATATAGGGCTTTAAAGGTAGAGACTTTCTAAGCACACAATTTTATGTATACAG
This sequence comes from Gekko japonicus, assembly GCF_001447785.1. Classification (NCBI taxonomy): domain Eukaryota; kingdom Metazoa; phylum Chordata; class Lepidosauria; order Squamata; family Gekkonidae; genus Gekko; species Gekko japonicus. The sequence goes on along the minus strand of NW_015166454.1, from coordinate 499,143 downwards.
ATAGATACTCATAGCCATAGATCAAAATCTAAAGGTTAGTGGGACTCCCAGGTAGTGAGATAGATAGGAGGTAGCTCACATATTAATATCCTCATCATCACACTCCAACTCTCCTTTTCTGAATGCACAAAACAATTTTATGAGAAAGAATAATAGAATTGTCTATAGAGAAATGTTGGAAGACCAGGCTTTCATGTGATAATTGTAGTCTGTATATGCGAACCATATTCTGTGGTATCTGATTATTTTTAATTTAGATGGTGTCTTACATACTTTAAAGGTATTCTGAACTTCAAGTTCCTTTTTTTAAAAAAGTAGGCATCTGTGATGGATATGTTTGTGAACTTCAAGTTCCTTTTTTAAAGAAAGTAGGCATCTGTGATGGATATGTTTGGTTATGCTTTCACTCCAGAAAGTTTCAGAGGGATGATTAAAGCAACATTATTCCAACACTTTTCTGTTATGATAAAACCACAGAAAAGAATGTGGGCAGAATGATTGCCAGAAAGTATTATGGAGTTTGGAGTTTTGGCTCCCAAACTAAAACAACAGTGGTTGAACTTCCCCCAAATAGAACATTGAATCTCAATTGTTAGTGTCTGCTACTATTCAGTTAAAATTGCTTCTAGGTCACAGCAAAATGAAGGTTCTTTTCAACAATTGCAGCATACTTCAGAACAACCTCTCATCAAACAATACTGCATTTTCTGTGGTTTGGGACAAAGCCAAGGCAAAATTTAGATTCTGTTGCCTTTCATAGAGGAAATCTACAACGCAACTAAACTAACTCCATAAAGATTTACAATGCAACAATTGTGTGGAGTTCAGCATGGCTATAAAATATTACATTTGACAAAATTAATGCTGCTGAAAATACATGCTGCCAGCAGCTCAGATAATTACAAGGGAAGGCAGTTAGTAATGAATTCTTTTACACAGAATTCAAATCTCGGACTGAATGTTGCCCATTATTGCAGTTCAAAGGCAAGTATCTCTGGAATTGTTCTTTTAACGTTTGCTCGATTGCTTTAGTTGTTCTTTTCTTGTCCGCGCACAATTGTTGTCTTGATCATTGCGATAAAAAGAGCTACACTGCAGCTTTGTAGTGAATCCAGTTGGCTGGGTAATGTATTCTTTGAAGAGTTCCACGGTAAGGAGACAAAGAGGAAGGAGAGAGAGGGCCCCGAGCTGTTTGTTCAGGGCTGTGGGAATGCTCTGTGAAATCAAGAACTCTCTTGGTATACCCACATTCATAGGTGATTCTGCCTCCTTTTGTGTTTCCTAGCCAGAATGTTAGTTGTACTTAAAAGAAAGTAGGGTTTTTTTGTACACTATGCTACTTTAATTCCCAGTGTTTTATAATCCTGTTCAGGTTATATCTCTTAAGAGACTAATTCAAGCTCACCATTATTCCCATAATAACCATGCACCTTTAAGAAGAGCTTTGTCTAGCGAAAATCTAAAACAAGTTTCTGTTGGAGCTGAAAGATTTTTATTTTTTTTTTTTTGCTGCCACGTCGCGGCTGACATGCCCACCCCCTATGGTTTTCTGGGCACAGGACTTTCAGAGGTGGTTTGCCACTGCCTGCCTCCACATCATGACCTTGCTATTGTTTGATGGTCTCCCTTGCAAATACTGACCAGAACCGACCCTGCTTAGCTTCTGAGATCTGATGAGATCAGGCTAGCCTGGGCTATCCAGGTCAGGGCTTGCATTGATTAATAGGAATCAATAACTAATGAACGCTTTAATAGTTTAAAATTTTCCATCAGATTAACAGAATCACAGGTCAGCTCTTGAATTTAGGAACAGGACCTTCAGGCAAGTCACAAAGTCCCGCCTGTCAAGTTGAAAGTCACTTTAGAACAGCTTGTTTGTTTATTAGTGGGATTTTTGTCTCCTTCTGGAAAGACCTGCTGCTAGTCTGCATGTGTTCCTCCTAGCTCTCTTTGAATGTGCCCTGAAAAGAACAGCAGGATGGCCGGAAAGGTAACTCAGATGCTGAAGGGTATATCCAAGTGCTCAATCTTAGTACCTCCATGACTCTGAATTTTGACATGTCCCTTACTATGATATATTGTTTGCTGCGTAGCTTATATTTTCAAGCTCTGGCTGTCTTGAATTGCTGTCCACAGTCCTGGGCTTGACACCAGTGACATCATCACTCTGACTCACCCTCTTCTAGTCCGATTTCATGTCCTTGCATCTCAGTGGGTTCTCCATATGGAAGAGCTGAAGACTCCTCTGCTACAGGATGTGCAATCATGCAAGTTGGCTCTCTCCATTTTGTACTTGATTTGAAAAAACAAACAAACCATCAAAGCTTTCTATGTACCACTTCACTGCAGCTTTTATTCAAAGCTGGTACGTTTGCCTTTCTGAGTGGAACTACTATGATTTTCTTTACATTGGGAAGTGAAAATGGCCCTGGAACAAGCCAGGCTAAATGGCCCCTGTAGCCACTTAGCTCAGCAGTGCAACCAGCGGGTATTAGCTCACCCATTGCTTCCTCCTGAAAACTGGCAGCAGAGCAGGTAAAGACTGTTGGCAACCTAATAACTGTTACCACTGCTGATGAAGGGTCTAAGCCAAGTGGTTTCTGAGGCTTTGGCAGAGTAGCTAGAGACTGGTTATACTTGCTTCTGGCAACCCGCAGCCCTGTGCCTCTCCTGGCTGCCCATTGGTCCCTAGCTCTCCCTGTGACGCTGAGACTTTCTGCCCCTCCGAGCGGCTGGTGCCATTTCCAGGGGGCCCTCAGTTAAAAGATGAAGCCTAGGAACGTATACATTTTAAAGAAATACTTAGGGAATCATCTTACTCCAAACTGTTCCCCAAGCAGAACAGAAAAGCATCTAACGTTTATTATTTATTATTTGTTTGCTGTTCGGGGGGGCTGTAAAAAAAGGGAGTACGGTGAGTCCAGGTGGGGGTGGTGATTCGGCTATGTGCATATGCACATGCGCAAAGCAATTTTTTTAAAAAAAACTTGTGCTGCTATCTAGATGGTGCCCAGAGCCTTGTTGTGCAATGCTTGCGGTTCAGGGAGGGATGTTTGATCATCCCAACCCCCCCAAAAAATATTCCCGATCAAATCTATAGCGGGAACAAATCGCAGTTAGCTTGCCGTGTGACCACAGCCTCAGACACTTATTTGGCCGCTTAGTTATATCAGAATGCACATGTCTAGAATGGATATCAAGCATGGATTTTTTCACTTGGTAAATGGATGTTGAGGACCTAATTTGGACCAGGGTTATGGTAGCAATGGTGGTAAACTGTACCATTTTTGTTACTTTGAATCTTCACTCCTTCCCAGAGATTCCATTTGCCTCACTGAGGGAACCTTGTAGGTAACATACAACCAACCTGTGAGTTTGCTCCCATGACACAGATAACTATTCTGAATGGCTATTTGAGATTAAGGTAACTGTGTAGTGGGAAAGA
>NW_015166454.1:488107-495569 GCF_001447785.1 Gekko japonicus | reverse complement strand
AAACCCCTCTTTCTCTACATTGCAACTCCAATCAAAATCAGGTACTAGCATCTAGCCTGGCTTTACCCTCAATTAAATTAGAGAGGGGGGGGGAAACAAAACTTTGCCCAGAAGTGATATTTTCAATGCCTATATATGTTCTACATTTAAATTCAAAAGTCACTACTATTACAGGGCAATCCTAAATAGAGATAAACCATTCTAAAGCCATTGATATCACAGGGCTTAAACAAGGATAACTCTACATAGGATTGCACTGTTAGTAACCTTTCATGTTTCCATTTTTGCATGAATAATATATCTTATGTACATTTCTCTAGGAAATAACTGGACAGATAGCTCTTAGAGACATCTGTCTTCCAAAATCTCTGAACTAATCTATGCCAGTTGTGTAATCACACGAACAGATCAAGAAAACTTGCTCCTAAATTTGAAACTAATTCAGAACATATGTTTAAACTACCATTTGTTATTTCAGTCACTATCTGGTTAATGATAATATCAGTTTGTTATCTAATTGGTCAATAATTACCAAGTTCAATAATTAGATCATAACATCCTTTCAACATTATTATGGGAAAGAAAAATGCTTTCAGTAATTTGCTTGCTTTTGTTTACAGTCATAATTTTCCCATTGACATTCAAAAGTAAAGGTGCAATATGGGTTAGAAATCCCAACTTTCCCCATATTTGGATCCAAATTTTTATGGTTTCACATCAAAACCACTTTGAGGGGTTTTTTGGACTGAATGGCAGGAAAGGAATCAAGTCAATTAAGCATTTTCTTGAGGGCCGTAATTATGGCATGTGAAAAGATAAGTTGGGTGCAAATACAACCAACTAATAGACATTTAATATGATACCTTAACATAATTGTGAATACTGTGATGATATTTTGAGAACTAACAACATTTTAACAAAACTGGACCTGATTCTGTCTAAATTGCATCCCATGTCTATCCATAGGAAATTACAATAAGAGCAAGAGCACTGTAGAAGCAGAAATACATATTAACAAAAAAAAATGTAACAATTTTTAACCAGACAACATGAATTTCATCTTGGGCTCAACCCAGCTGTGCTGCTTTTTACTTGATCAAAGGTTGGCCAAGCTCCCTTTCCCTCCACAAAGAGATAATGTAATATACAATCGGAATACACCATGCTGACTCTCAATAATATGCAGAGAGTATCCATAGTGCATTGTCTTAAGGAGAGAAAACATGTGAATGGGTGTTGAGATGGAATATCCAGCTCATGTGTTAAATTATTACAAAACAAAGTGGCTCCCTCAAAAATATACATCTCAATAAGGGCTTAAAAGGCAAGGCCTCTTTCTATGGATCAGATTGCATGTAGGAAATGTCTATATAACGAAACTGCACTGAGAATTAAATTGTTCATCTAAAATATGCTAAGGCATCTATTTGCTGAAATCCTACAATCTCATCTGGGCAGTACATATTGGTCACTGCTCAGTACACATGCCATTGAAATAAATGGCCTATCTACCTGCTATTGAAATAAATGAGATTTCAAATTTATACACACATGCACACATACATACACAAGTGGGGGACCTGCAAAGACTCACAGTCACAGGGGCATCTCATTTCTCCTTTCCCCACTGTTTCCTCTCTTTTTTTCTGAAAGCCCCCTTAGCCTTTTCTCTCCTTTCCTCCCACCAGCCAAACTATCTCCACCCATCTTCAATTTTTCCTCCTTCCCTGCCCCTAACAGCCAGGGCTCCCAAGTACTTACCTTAATTTGGCAGGGGATGTATAGTTCTTCACGGGACCATTCCCATGGGGAAAACACAGGTGCTGCACTACCATCGAGTTTCCAGTCCCATTACCAGAGCGTCACCCAGCTATGTGCCTACGTCACATCTGGGCGATGGAATAGTGCAGCGCCTGTGTTCCAAGCAAGAATCTTCCGGTAGGGAACCATGTGTCCCCCGCCGGATCGTAGGTAGGTACTTGGGAAACCTGCTAACAGCCTCTACTGGGGAAAATTCTGGCCTAGTCATGCAGTGCTGGCTGCTGAGCCGGGCCCAGCTTTATGGTGGGAAACCTGCAAGGACTTGCATAGGGTGCCTTATTTTCCAATCTATCTTTCATGCTATCTCTTCTCCTGGCCATCCCCATATCCTCACCTTTCCCATTTTCCTTCTCCTTCCCACCCACCAACCAACCTACCTTTTATCTGCCCCCACATCTTCAGCTATAGTTTTTATTTCCTTAATTATTACCCCACATTTCTCTGTAGTGGAGACCCAAAGCAGCTTGCATAATTTTTTTCCCCTCCATTTTATCTTCACAACAACCCTGTGAGGTTGTTGAGTGTGTGCAACTGGCCGAAGGTTACCCAAGTGAGCTTCTATGGTAGACTGGTGGTTTGAACCTGCCTCTCTCACATCATAGTCTGAAACTCTACCCACTACATCACACTGGCTTTCATGGAGTGGCTGTCATTTAAAAGCAGTGAGGACTGAGCCTGGGTAAGTCATGACAGTCAAATGAAATCAAGTTGCCTTGTGGTTACTGCTGGGTCTGGCCACAATGAGTCCTCCTTCAAAGGCCAAAACTGCCCTGGAAATTGCCTTCCCTCCTCCGCCTGCCTTTTATTGATCAAAACCAAGGCTTCAACTGGCAAAACTGTTGTGGTTGCTTAGCAACAGTCACAGAGGGAATTTGTTTCTTAAAGCTAATGTATTATTTTTTGGGGTTAACCCTCCAGTGTATTTTTTTTTAAGATTTCAGATTTTTCTGCAAACCTGGAGATTTTTATAGCTTTGTAGGAAGATCTGTCTTGTCAGTTTAAGAATCCACAGATTTGGCTACTTTGAGAACTAGAGATACACATCAATATTGTGTTGATGTGTATATACACACACATCAAGATTTCAAGACATTTTCATTGTACAATATATAAATATATTCTGATTTTTTTAATTACTTGAGAAAAAATACTCTTCAAAATGTGACTCATAATTGGGTAATTATAATAGCTGTATAATTACAGAACACCAGAGGAAACAATCAGTGACCTTATTAGCATCATTGATCTCAAAGTGAACGTGAGAAGTAAAGCATATTTTATTGTTTGAAATGCTGTGTGTATTTTTTTTTAAAAGCAAGCTAAACAAAGATAGTGTCACAAATCCAAACTGACACTTATCATAACCCATGGCTATGAAAAAGCCTTTTCAAAAAGGCATTAGAATAAGCTAATTTCATTTCTCCCAGCTGCCTGTCTCTCAGTTCTTTATCCTTGCTATCAGGTTAGAATAAATTTCATTTCTCTCACTAGAAGTAATGAGCAGGCAATGACTTATGAAGCAAGGAGACCAAGCTGAGGCAGAATTAGAATACAATTTTAATGAGGCGGAACTGAGAAAGTGGAAGTGTTACTCATTTGACAGACTTGGCAAAATACCCAACATTATTTCAAATGCTTTTTTCCTCTCTGTAGAAGAACTGTCAAATATTAGTTTTTTTAAAAAAAAGAGGCAATGCTCTAGAGGATCCTTTTAGAAGTATACTGTTAATGTGAGGAAGCTCAACACTAAGTTATTCCCAGAGTTCCTTTATGGTAAGACTAAGTGTGCCTTTAATTAAAGAGTCTTCTGGTTGCATTGTATAGTATGTAAATGAAGGTGTGCTACCTTTTTGCCACCCATAATCCCTCATTTGAAATCTTTTCGGATAATCTTTTAAGATTATAGTATCTATGTCCACTACCCCGAAATCCATGACATTATGACATGAATGTGGAACTCTTTGTGCTTGCAAGGACTACTCAACTTTTTCAATGAGTCATGCACAAAGTATCGTGTACTGTGTACATGAAGTATTATCTAATTTACAGCACAACAGAACACCTGTACATCATTTGGATCTCAAAGTGAAAAGTATGTTATGTTGTGTTATTCCTCACATGGGTCTTCTAAAATTCCAGTATTTTAAACTGAACAATGACCATAGGTGAACCCATAATCTTACATACTTGAGACAAATGGAAGGGGAAGTTTTCCTCGAAGCACATCTTTGGGGGGGGGGAATGCAGCCCTTAAGTTTTGCATTGTTTACCTCAATACAGGCAAGTCTCTCTCTCTCTACACGCACACACACACACACGTTTCTGTGCTTTATAAGTAATTATGCATTTTAAAATTTCTAATTTGAGTATATTTCAAAATCTGAAGTTACAATGGGTGTGAGATCATGTAATGGTAAAAAGGCCTGATTTTCTTTTCTTTCCAGATTGTATCCCTAGGCCTACTTTAATCGCAAAAGCTGTCATGTGAATGTGTGACAGTTTAATATCAGAGCCACCACCTCATTTTATATCACAATTTTACGTTGGCCAAGAACCTTGATAGTTTCAGAGGGCAGCTATGTTGGTCTGCAGTAGAACAGCTGTATTGGAGTCCAGTAGCTCCTTTGAGACCAGCAAGACCTTCAGAGTATGAGCCTTCCAAGAGTCAAAGCTGCCTTCATCAGATAACTTGAAGTTGTTGGCTAAGGACCTATTATCAACCGTTGGTCAAGGACCAATCATCAACTTAATTCATATTTGCAATAAATCCAGAGGAGTTAGCGGTGTTAGTCTGTTGCTGCAAAATTGTAAAAAGCCCAGTAGCACCTTTAAGACTAACAAACTTTCTTGTAGCATAAGCAAAGAGTCGAACTCGACTAAGCGACTGAACAACAACAATAAAAGCTTTTTGATGCATCTGATGAAGAGAGCTGTGTTTCTCGAAAGCTTATACTACAATAAAGTTTGTTAGTCTTAAAGGTGCTACTGGGCTTTATATTGACATAAGAAATTTTTATCCAAAATTTGAGCCATTGATTCAAAGTACATGATCAGCACTAGCCAACTAAGTAACAAAAGAATTTGATCAAGCCAAGGTCCCTGTATTCTGTTGGCTGGATCAGACTTAGGCCCTGCACTATATTCCCAGTAGGATGGAAGCTCTGAAAGCTTACAAGCAGGATAGAAAAGTGTTTGCTTCCTCTATCGCTTGAACAATATGAACTTCCACAAAACCACTGCTAACTCTCCCGCATCTAGTAAGTGTTAAAATATAAGGAGGAACCATGTTTCTCTTTGTCCTCTCTAGCTTTTTTCAGTTCAGCTCTTCCACTGGCAATTTACTTCTGTCAGTTGTTTCCATCAGGTAACACATCTGTGATCTGCTAAAGCACTCTGTATTTATTCTGAGACGCTCACAGCAGATGCCATTAAAAAATAAAATCTATCCATAAGTGTTATCCAGGCCCTGGCAGGTTATTTTACTTGTTACTGCGCAGCACATGGTAAAAAGGACTCTTATGCATCTGTGTTGACCCAGCAAGCATTATCTCACAGAATCATGTTTTAATTAATAGAACCTACTATATTAAAGGAACTCCTTATAAATGATAGAATATAAAACATTTCAGAGGGTAGCCGTGTTGGTCTGCAGTAGAACAGCTAGATTCCAGTCCAGTAGCACCTTAGGCTCCTGCCAACCTAGCAGTTCGAAAGCAAGAAATTGCAAGTAGATAAATAGGTACCACTTCGGTGGGAAGGTAACAGCGTTCCGTACGCCTTGGTGTTTAGTCATGCCGGCCACATGACCACGGAAACGTCTTTGAACAGCGCTGGCTCTTCGGCTTTGAAACGGAGATGAGCACCACAACCCTAGAGTCAAACTCGACTGGCTTTCGAGCAAGGGAACCTTTACCTTTACCTAGCACCTTACCAACCAGGAAGATTTTTTGGGGGGATGAGCTTTTGAGTGCTCCTTTGGCCATGTAATAGATCCTGCTAGTCTATTTGGACTAGAGCAGTCAACATAGGGAACAGCACACTGTGGGAATTGTAGGTACCAGGGATGCTGATTCAGCACATCTGTCACCCATTATTTCTCCTCCCTTTCAAGCTAGCAGTTGGACATGATAACAAAGGGCTGGTGCAGACATAATAAGACCTGCTCCTGAGTGGCTGCAGTTAAAGAATCAGGTTGCCCAGTAACAACAGAATACAGATGCTACAGGTGGGGTGCTCAGATATGCATACATGAAACTCATTTATTCTGATTGGACTACATGTTAGAAACAAGTATAACGTTAACTCAATAAGCTAAAGATGAGAAGAAGCCAGTTCAGACAGAGCAATTTGGAAGAGTGTTAGCCCCAAATATCTTCCTCTCTGAGGAGCTTTGAATAAATATTGGTCAGCATTTAACACCCTGTATGGAAGAAAGCTATTTGGTGCACAGAGAGAGTAAATGGTAAACAGGATTAGGGCTAAGCACCCACTGCATTTTTTGCACCTCTCCATCAATATGGCTTTCATCCTTATCTCTGGGCTATTAGGTATCATTATGCATGCAAGCGAGTAACATGTCATTTAGAACTATGCTGAAGTCCATGTTTAAAAATTATATTGCAACATATTACATTTAATTTATTCAAATTTAGCTATTCCACTGCGGAAGGGTTGTAGATGGAGTGCCTTAAGAAACTCTCCCATTTTTATATAAAGACCTGTTTATGATCCCTGTCTTGCAATTACCCTCTCCTCTTTCCCCAGGTAATTTTTACATTCTGTGGAGAAATGCATTTTTCTTTGGAGGTCTGAACTGAGCAACCTTGAATTTTTAAAAGTTCCCTCTCTCTTGACAGAATACAGAATACAAAGTGGGGTGGTGGTGGTGGGATTGTTCACCCAAACCTTTAGATATGCAAATAGTAGGCAATCACAATGAGATGGTCAAGTCACACACACACACATGCCTCAAAATTCCTGAAGTGCAAGTGGGCAACTTTGAAGTTTTATTCCAGTTAATAATGCTAGACTAATTTTATTCCAAACTCTCCAAGGAGCGAAAATGTCTGGTAAAGGACTAAAGCCAAAGGATACTACTGAGATGTCAAAAACTGTGGATCAGCAAGTGCTGATCAAGAAGGACTGGAGGACTTCTCAGTTAAGAAGGGAAGGGAACGGGTTCCAGAGAGGTGGGAAGGTGGATTCTCAGCCCAAATGGGAAGGGGCTTCTGCTCAGGCAGAGGTTAAGAAACCCTCTAATTTGGCTAATTGGAACTGGGCCCCAGGTTAGAAAATATTTTAACTGTGGAGGGGCAAACCACTTGCAGGCTGCTTGTCCAGTTACAAGTAGAGACCAACAAACCTGCTCCAAAAGCATGAGTCATCCAGAGGGTGAAAAGAGGAACAGGTGGCAGTTATTAACCACTAGGGAAAAGGCCCGTTATGGAAATAAATACAACGGCCTCTAGAAAGAGGCTCTGGGGGGGAGAGGATTAGCAAAATGTTTAGAATGTTGGAGGCAGGACTCAGGCAAAGCAGCCAGTGTATAGGGAGACCCTCTGAATGACAGATCAGAGAGCGAACTGATTTTGGAGCGTGTGGAATGTTCTAGAGAAGTGCCACCACCATTCAGCTTTTATTT
>NW_015166454.1:448623-488023 GCF_001447785.1 Gekko japonicus | reverse complement strand
CAATCATCAACCTACCTTTATTTCACCCTCACTCTTCAGCTTTCCACCCCCCACACACCTGCAGCCTCTCCCGTGCTCTGAAGCCCTGACTGCTATGTCACATTGGCTGTCATACGGGGCCCACCTCAGCAGCATATAAGGATACAGAGCCCACTATTTTCTCCAGGGGAACTGATCTCTGCCATCTGGAACAGTTTTAATTCTGAGTGATCTCCAGCCCTCACCTGGAGATTGGACACATTTTACCTCAGAACAGCAAAACTGGTTAGAATGTTAGAGGCAAAAGCCAATCAAGTCACATATGCAAACGACTTCTGTGTTCCAAGGCAAAGGCCAATGAGGCTGCATATACAAATAACCTCTGTGTTCTGACTGGCGGCGGGGGGGGGAACAGCAAACTGTTTGGAATGTTGGAGGCAACATGCAAGCAATGCAGCCAGTGGATAGGGACAGATTCTGAGTGACACACCAGGGCGCCAACCAATTCCGGAGTGTGTGGAATCTTCTAGAGAAGTGCCACCACCATTCGGCTTTTATATATAAGGGAGATGAGTGCCTCTTTGCCATCTAAGGCCAGCAGAAGCCTGGGGACACTACAGAGAACTAGTGAGGCTGAGAGACCAATTGGTTTGGGGATATGCCAATACAGGTTTCTCTGTAACCTTAGTGTGCACTGATCTGATGTGAGGGTCTGATATTGTGCCCAACATGGCATTATGAATCCAGGGGATTGGTGGGGTGGCCCTGACTATTATTGTGGAAAGGGTGCCTGTGGAATAGAAAGGACTATAGGCCTCCCAGATATGGGGGTTATGAAGAACCAGCTCTACCTTGTGATACTTGGCCAGAATCTTATTAGTGGCCAGTATTAAGCAAATGTGGTAACACACAGCCAAACCCAGGGTGGGGGCAGGAAAGTGTCTCTGCAGATGCTAGCTCTTCTTACTGCCCCAAGTTAGCACATAATGGGAGAAGCTATTGTAAATTTGGTATGTCTTGCTACAGAGTGGATACAAAGCAAGGGTGTCTTTGTACCCTTCCTATCATAGGTCAGGCTCTTCCTATCATGGGCCAGGCATTTCAGCAGGTGGGCATTGATAGAGTTGGACCTTTCTCAAAGCCTCCACAGAGATTTATTCTGACTCTGGTGTATTATGCCAGGTACCTGGAGAGTGTGACTTTAGCTTCAACTGATGCTCAGGCAGTAGCGGAGGCTATGGTTGAAGTTTTCTGTCAGTTAGGTTTTCCAATAGAGACTTTGACAGATGGGATGTAATTTCTTGTTGGAACTGATGGAGTGTCTCTGGAAGTGGTGTTGTGGGTGAAGCATCTTAAGACATGCTTACCACAAGGGGTGTGCAAGAAAAAAATAGTTCCCCCCAGTTTCAGGTATATTAGACCTGAAACATTCCAGTATTTCCCAAATCTCAATATCAGTAAACATTTGGATTTCGTAAATATTCAGGAATTCTGAATATATTCAGGTCTATTGTACCCTATGGGGACCATGAAAGCCAATGACAAATCTATCCTGGGGTATATTCAGTGGTCTGGGGGGTGGTTGAGGTAGAGGCACCAAATTTGCAGTCCAGCTGCTGGAGCCTCTCCTCAAAAGAACCCCTAAGTTTCAAAGCAATTGGACCAGGGGGTCCGATTCTATGGGCACCCAAAGAAGGTGCCCCCATCCTCCATTGTTTCCAATGGAGGAAAATAGCAAGGCAATACAAGCCCAGCAGAATGTCCCAAAGAATCTCTGCAGTAAAAAGTGAAGTGGGGGGGGGCATTTTTGCAAGTCCAGCAGCAGAACCAGTGCAATGTGCCCAGCAGAACCAGTGCCACTGTGGCAGTGCTAAAACCCAACAGGACTAAGGTCAAATTTGACAATCTCTGAAGTAGACAATGGGGGGTGGACTTTCTGCAAGGACAGCAGAACCAGTGCAATGTACTAGTGCTCAGTAGCAGAACCCAGTGCTTCAAACTCCTCAAAAATAACTGCAAGCCATAAGGGAAAAAACCTCCAATAAAAATTAACCTAAGAGTATAAAAAAACCCAAACACAAAAAGGCCTGAGGCCCTCTTGGCCTCAAACCCACCCACCCCCAACCACTAGGGCCAAACAAAAATAACTGCAAACTAGAAGCCAGAAAACCAACTAAACCTAAGAATATTTAAAAAAACCCAAAGACAAAAAGGCCCGAGGCATTTGGCCTAAGCCCCATCCCGAACCTACCACCAACCACCAAGCCAAAGAACAAACTAACAGTAAAACAAAAAAACTTTTTAAAAACTGTTGTTATAAGTCAAACCACTCTCTGTCTTCAGTCTTCTCCAGGCAGGCAGGCAGGCAGGCAGGATGTGATCTGAAGTCCACAGCAGGAGTGTCAGGCTCTGAACATCAGCTGAAGCAAAAGCCAGTCACACACTTCAGTCTCCACCTCTCACAACAATGGACTCTAGTTCAGCCAGACCCTTGCCTTCATGCTCTCTACCCATGCACAAAAAAATTTCAAAAAAGAACCAACTTCTGTGGTTGGCTAAATAGCAGTGTCCCCCCTAACCTGAAATCCTATTGGCCAAATTGCCCCTGCTCCTTCCCCCCTCCTGCCTGTTCCCTGGGAAAGGAAGCTAATTAGTTGGACTTCACATCTGAAGCCAGCAACAATCTTGCAAAGTTGCAGTGATTGGCACTAAGCTCCCCCGAAGGGGCTTTTGCCATTGGCCTGCAGAGATGCCTTTTCTCCCTCCCTCCTGTTGCCCTGGAAATCGGAACAAATGAAAAGAAAGAGCCAGAAATGAAAGGTAACTGTAGCCCTTTAAACGTTAAACCTCTCCACAGTTGCCATTCAATATTGTGGAATGCCAAATATTTTTGGCTTTCATCAGTGTCATCAATATAGGTAGTTGAATCAGATTCTCTAATCTGTATTCAGTTTAGAAAATACTCGAAAAATACCAATAAAGGTATTTTTGGGGTATTTATTCGGCTTGGTTTATACCAAATGCACACCCCTACTTGACTTGACAGAGAAATGCAACGGGATGTTGAAAGGGATGCTTGAAGCTTACGTTGATTCTTATCCCCAGGACTGGGATGAGGAGTTGCCATAGTTGTCATCTGTGTATAGGAAAGTTCCTCAGGAATCCAGAGGTTTCTTTCCCTTTGAAGTCATGTTTGGAAGGAAAGTCAGGGGACTACTGCATCTTGTTAGGGAGAGAAGGGAAGAAAAGATCCCAGAGGCTAAATAGGTAGATTGTGGCCCCGGTCACACGAAAGGTTTTGGGCCGGGAGAGGGACGGATCGGGGGCGCAGCAAACGGGCGCGATCCCACCGCACCATCTGGGAAATGTTGTGCACCCGTCCCCAATCTGGCCCTTCTGGCCGAAAACCCACATCAAAAATACACCACCTCCAGAGGAGGTCTTACCGGAACGGCCGGGGAACACATGCACAGTTCAGCAGCCTCCCGTCACTTTCTCCCCGGTCTCCCCAGCATCTGATCATGCCGGGGAGCAATTGCGTGGTGGCTCACAGGATCTGTATGATCCTGTCGCCGCGTCTCTATTTTGGTGCAGCTTTCAAAAGCCGCACTTTGCCCGTCCTTTTCCCCCCCATGTGGCAGGGACCTGTGTCTTGTATTTTAGAGTGGCTGAAAGAAGAAAAAGAGTTGGTTTTATATCCTGCTCCTCACTACCTGAAGGAGTCCCGTGACTTACAATCGCCTCCCCTTCCTCTCCCCACAACAGACACCCTGTGAGGTAGGTGGGGCTGAGAGAATTCTGACAGAACTGTGACTGACCCAAGGTCACCCAGCAGACCTCATGTGGAGGAGTGGGGAATCAAACCTGGCTCTCTAGAGTCCTCCACTCTTACCCCTTACAGCAAACTGGCTCAATAGATTATGAGTGTTTGTCAGAGAGAATATGGCTAAGGACAAGGTAAATCAGAGCAGCTGGTATGAAAAAAATGGTAGGTCTTAGACTTTTGAGCTGGGTAACAAGGTGATGGTTTTTCTGCCTTTGTGCACTGACAGTCTGAAAGCTGCATGAGACAAACGTCAAGTGGTTGTGGATAGGCTGGATGATGTCACCTATGCTATTTCCAGGGGTCATTTCCTGCAGGAGCACACAGGAGCGGAGCTCTGGCAGTAAAGAGCCCAGGGGGCAGGCACATGCAACAAGCCCCACTCCCTGCTCCCAGCAGCCCTCAGTCAGAGCAAGAAGCAGCCAGGTAAGTTGCAGAGCTCCCCTCGCCTCCCCGGTCCAAAACAGTCCAGTGGCACCTTTAAGTATAAGTTTTATTCAGGTAAAGCTCTCCCTCCTCTGCGAGGACAGATCTGCATGTTCCTCTCTCCCCCCTCAATAGCTAGCAATCCAAAACAGTCCAGTGGAGCCTGAGTGGTGGGTGTTGCCTTCTGACACACTTCGGGAGATATCAGGGGTGTGGCATATGCAAATAAGTTATGCTAATGAGCTCCTGCACCTCTTTTTTTAATGAAATGACCCCTGGCTATTTCTATGGAATGGTAAGGGGGAAAGACCAAGATTGCTCATGTGAATATATTGAAACTATACCTTGACGGGAATATGGTGTTAAGTGTAGCTAAGAGGGAAGGAGGAGATGCAGACCTGGGTAAGAACTTAATGGATGTTTTGGCTTGGTTTTCTGAACTGGCAAAGTGGGAGAAGCTGGACTAGTCAGCAGGAGTGTTATTTCAGGACAGAGAAGGAATCCATTCAGTTCTTCATCAACTTGAGAATGGTTTTAGGAAGGAAACAGACCAGATTTGGCTAGGTATGGAATAGATGCAGGGTCATACCTGCCTATCAGGTGGCTCCCTTACATGGTGAATAGTGAGGGTCTTTGGCAAATGAAATGGAAGGAAGAAGCCAGACCTAAATATACCTTGATCACTCCAGATGAAGTTATTCTGTTGTGTTTTGGACTTAGGAATGCATGTGCATCTTTTCAGAAGCTGCTAAATACCTTGTGAAATGGCATGTCAAAATTTGCAGTGGCTTATATTGATCACATCATTACTTTTTGCAATGATTTGGATTCACACTTTGAGCATTTGGCAAGAGTGTCAGGTGCCATCCAGGGCCTTGCCTCACCACGAAGAAGAAGAAGAAGAAGAAGAAGAAGAAGAAGAAGAAGAAGAAGAAGAAGAAGAAGAAGAAGAAGAAGAAGAAGAGGAGGAGGAGGAGGAGATTGGATTTATACCCCGCCCTTCACTACCCAAAGGTGTCTCAGAGCAGCTTACAAACCCCATTCCCTTCCCCTCCCCACAACAGACACCCTGTGAGGAAGGTGGGGCTGAGAGAGCTCTGACAGAAACTGCTCTTTTTCAAGAACAGCTCTTATCAGAGCTACGGCTTGCCCAAGGTCATCCAGCCAGGTGCAAGTGGAGGAGTAGGGAATCAAACCCAGTTCTCCCAGATTAGAGTTCGCGCACTTAACCACTACACCAAACTGGCCCTCCTCCTCCTCCTCCTCCTCCTCCTCCTCCTCTTCTTCTTCTTCTCTGTCCTGAAAGCTGGACAAATGGCAGTTTTGAATGCCAGAGGTGGTCTACCTGAGACACAGAGCGGGTAGTGGGAACTTCTGACTGAAGAGGGACAATGTAGAGGCAATCCAGAACTGGGAATCCCTAAAGATCGAGAGGAAGGCTGGGGCTTTTCTGGTTTGGGCACTTGCATGGGTACTGGGTGCACTTAGACCTTATTTATGGGTGCAAGTGTTCACCTTTAACAGACCACTCATCTTTACAATGGCAACAAACAATGAAAAACTTGAACACCAAACTTCAGAGGTGCTCTTGGAAGATTCAGGAGTTCAGCATAAAAAGTGGTTGTTCAGCAACAACATGGTTGGAGATTTCCTTTCCAGGAAGGAAAGGGGACTGTCTTCTGTGTGTGATTATGATGGACTTGCATATAGATGATCTAATGTGTACTATGCATCTTGTAAATTTCTTGTGATTAATTTGTTTGGATTTATTGCAGAACAACCTTCTGTAAAAGGGTCCCCTTTTGCTTGAATCTTGGGAAGGAAAAATGCATTTTTATTTGGAGGTCTGAACTGAATAAAACCATCTTCTTGAGTCTGAAAAAGTTTTATCTCTCTTGGTAGACTACAAGTGGGGGGGGATCAATTGCTCTTCAGGCTTCACCCACCAAACCTTTGGTGTACTCAGTGAGAGGATCAGGTCACACACACACACCCTCCAATTAGATAGGTGATATCTAGTTGGGAACAGGGATTGGACAGACTTAAGGTGCTAGAAAGACTTCAGGAAAAGCTTCTTTGACCTGACCTGACCTGGTGAGTGGTAAGAGAAAGAGAGATGAGTAAGAAGGAGGGTCTTATTGGTGTTGATTCCATTGAGGCGGATAGAACTCTTACCTGAGAATTGCTGGAAGCAGCCATTGCCATGCGCTAGACCTCACATCTGGTCAGAGGTTTCAAGGGGAACCCTTCAGAATAACAGTAACCTTTTAAGATAAGGAGCCTACCTTATACTAAGATCCAGTGGGGCTTGTATAGATGGACAGACAAAGAATTTGCAGTTTACCATTTTTATTGGGGTTCCTTGCTTAATCTGGTGCTGTGCTGAAAGTAGGTGTGTGGACATTTTCTTTTAATAAAGGCCTTATAACTGCATCATTTAGAGCTCCATCATTCCAGGCAAGGGCATGCTATTTTTAAAAGGAGCCCAGTCCAGGGTGGGACAGTCAGTTGGCAAGTGGCTACTCCCTCAGTAGTGCACAAGGCTGTAAGCTGTCCATGTGGTACCCAGATGCTGGATAGTGGGAGACACAGAGGTGAGGCCTCAGAACAGGGTGAGGAAGCAGGTCAGGACTGTTCTGCCACATGTTCCATTGTGAAAACTAATGCTGTGAAGCATGACATGATATGCTCTAGGAAAAAGCCACAATTTCAGTCTTCAGTGCTTCTATGCTCGATTCTAATTTCCTCCTAATCATCTAAAACATAACTTTTAAGGCTAAGATATGCTTTATTGAGTTCGTTGGTAATAGGATGAGTGAGCTGGCAATGTGACCTGGTTAGGACCCAACCAGCCCCAAAGGACCAGGGCTATTAGGCATCCTCTGTCTTTTTCAATGTAAAGCAGGTGGGAAAAGTACCTTCTTGGCTAAGCTGAGAATGATCCCAAAATTCCTGGGTGGTAGGGATGCCAGCCTCGAGGTCCCAGAGGGGGTTTCCCCACTTTTGGTGGCTACAATCCGCCACCAGCCAGCTGGCCAGTGGGGAAAATCCCAACCCCAAATAGGGACATTGCCTGGTGACATCCCCAATGTGATGATATCACCCGAAGTGATGTCATTGCATCAGCAACGTCACTCACAATGCTTTGGTTTTTGGGCAAACTGTAAGGTTTTGAAGCAAAAAAAAGAGAGAGAGTTTTTGGCCCCAAACCAAAGCATTGAGCATGATGTCACCAATATGATGATGTCACTTCTGGGGAACATCATTGCATCAGGACATCACCCGATGACATCCCACCCACCCCCAGAATGCCCCCCAAATCCCCCCACTGCAACGGTGAGGGGACCTGGCAATTCTACTGTGTGGACCCAAAGTGACCTACTAGTGTCTTTGGACTATTTAGAAGCAAAATGCCTGCTGTAGGGAGATGCAGTGATTTAAACATTTATGTCAAAGATTGAAGCACTAATTTCAATAGGTTTAGACTGGAATAACTCTGCATAGGATTGTACTGCTAGCATTTTTTACCCCCTTTTCAGAAAAATGATTAAAAATATCCTTAGACCAGAGATCACAAGATCTGAAGACCAAGTTGAAAAGAGGGGGGAAAGGCCCCATTCTGAATTTTTTGAAGTCATATCAGTTTGACAAACTAAGGTCATTGCAGTTCAGTTCTGGAACGCTCTCATCCCTTAGGAGAATGGGACATTATTAATATTTTTGTAGAAAAGAGCTCATGAGTGATGCAGTCTCACTCAATGATGAAATGAAAAGGGTATTCCACTGTGTACTGTGAAATATATAATATATCTTCCACATAGTTGGTTGGGGATCAACTGCCAGTTTCTTCACGGTTTGAGCTCCTGATTGAAGTGCCAGCTGTGTTCCCGGGATTGAAAGAGACCTTGAAAATGGCAAAGCAAGGCCCAGCATACCAAGCTGACAAAACAAAACTGACACGAGCAGAGATAGCTATTCTTTCTGAGCACTCATCATAGGAAATGTCAGTGAGAAAGAAAGAATGATAAAGAAGAAAGGGAGAAAAGAAAGATAGACAGCACATAGTTTTAAGCTGGTCTTGGATATGTGTTTTTGATATACATACTTAAGAAAAAGAAGTAAAATACCTGAGGTAACATTAAAGTACTTAAAAACAAAACAAAAAAACCCCTCTCCTTCAGAGAAGGTGATGGAACTCTATAGTGAGCTCAATACAGTCACAGTCAGATACTTTGAAAAGGGAAAAGGAGGTCCCTAGACACAGCGTATACTCTGGCCACAATCTTACAAAATATAAGGCATACTTAAGCCCCTTAGGTTTGCACAGAGCTAGAATGCATACTGGTGGTTTTATGTGGGAAACTGGGGCGGGGAGTATGGGTGGCAGCTGTCAATGACAGTCTGACATCACTTCTTGGAAAACCTGGACATGATGTCATGCCTCTCTAAGAATTGCTGAAAACTATGGTAAAACTGTAGAGTTTCCAGAAATCCCTAGAAATGACTGATGTCACTTTGAGGTTTTTTCCTGAATATGACATCTCACCATTGGCCCAGCATTTTAAATTCTTACCACCAATGAGAAACTGGGGAAATGTGGTTTGGTTCGGATATGACATCTCACCATTGGCCCAGCATTCTTTTTTAAATTCTTACCACCACTGAGAAACTGGGGAAATGTGGTTTGGTTCATGGTTTGTGATGTGCCTGGTTCACGAACCAGGAACTGTCATGAACTTCTAGCTGCTAAACGAACTGGTTCAGTTTGTGAGGTTCATGATGCAGTAGAACACCCTCCTGGCATGCTAGAGACATCAAACTTGCAGGAATCTCCAGCTGACTCCTCTACCAGCCCTCCAAGTTTTGTGAGGATTGGATTTACGGGGTCTGAGTTATAGCCTCCCCCCCAAGAAGGTGCCCCCAGGAAAGTGCATTTTGAGGAAATGACAGGGGCAAGTTCAGGAGTGTATAGAATGGATCCTGTCCAAGCTAGAGACATCAAAGTCACAGGGGACCTCCCCTGGATGCTCCTCTATATGCCCTCCAAGTTTAACCCCCCACACGTTGCTTTAAAGTTTGGTAAACATTTAGATTGAGCTGAGACAGTCTGGAAATGTATCCACAAATGGCTACGAATCGCCACTATCTGCTTGAAACTTTGTGCTGGTTGACCTGCCACAACCTCGCTTTCATGAGCCACAAACTAGCCCAAATTCATCATGAATTGAGCTGGTTTTTATCTATCCCTACCAGTGTTCCCTTTAAGCTGAGTTAGTGTGAGCTAGCTCACAGCTAGCTCACAGTTTTTTAGCCTCCAGCTCACACATTTTTGTCTTAGCTCAGGAAAGATGGCTCCAGAGCAAACTAATTTATGCAGTAGCCAAATCATTTGCTCACAACTTTAATGCCAGTAGCTCACAAAGTAGAATTTTTGCTCACAAGACTCCACAGCTTAGAGGGAACATTTTAAGAGACTCGGAACAACAGTAGGAAATGGAAGCTGATACAACAAAATCCAATAACAGACAACAAAGACAGTATCTTTTCACTGTTTCACGTGGTTTGATGAGTCACAACAATTCTGTCATTTATTGATTTAAACTATACCCAGATTTCCAACTGGGAAAAAAATTAAGAGAAAGATTTATGTAGCCAGGGTTCTGCTGGAGTACAGCTGCATACTATTGAACAGCTGCAATGGTTTGAGTTTGCTGCATGCTGCAGTCCTTCTCTTGACCTTACTTGCACAACCATGAGATGATGCTACTTTTCACTGTGTGCTGTACTGTTGTTGTTATGATGCAGAAATTTACAGAACTGAGACAAAAAAAAAGATTAAAAATGGGATTTATGTGCAAGTTCCCTGAGACCATGTTGTGTTCTAGCTAGGAAGAAGGGGAGGGGGGAATCTTATTTCTTGCCTTTAAGTAATTGAGATAGTCTTACCTTCCAAGGATCTTAACAGCTTCTGAAGACTTTTAACAGCATTTCCTCAAAGTTCAGTTTTCCCTCTTCTTTTTTATTTGGCAGTAAAAGTACTGAGCATCAATTGGTATCCCCTGGAGACTTCATTTCTACCATCTGACAGTACCAAAATTATCAAACTGTTCAAGGTTTATCTCCCCTACTGTGACTCAGCTGGAAAGCCTAAATCAAAGCTGCACAGAGCATGGAGCAGAGGTTGATTACAGTCAAACTGAAGATATAGTTTTGACTTCAGGATCCTTCAGCATGGCTGCCATTTCGTTAAATGGAGTGCAAACAGCAGCATGCATTCAATCCCAACTCGATAAATGTGATAATCAAATATTTCTAAGAGAGGATGGCAAGAAGGGTAGGTAGCATAGAGGAAGAAGCACTGATCTTGCACAGATAATTCATAAAGCCACTTAATACGGAGTCAGATTACTTGCCCATCTAGCTTAATATGGACTTCTTTGAGTGGCAGTAGTATCTAAGGCATGGAAATGATCTCAGGGACCTGCTACTTGACTTTCTTGAAATGGAGATACCAAGGACTGTACCTGGCCCCTCTTGCAGGCAAGGTATGTCATAGAATCATAGAGATGGAAGGGGCCATATAGACCATCTAGTCCAACCCCCAGCCCAGTGCAGGACCAGCCTAAAGCATCTCTGGCAAATATTCATCCAGCCTCTTCTTGAAAGCTGCCAGTGATGGGGAGCTTACCACCTCCCTAGGCAGCTGATTCCACCTTTGAACCACTCTGACTATGAAAAAGGTTTTCCTGATATCCAGCCGATACCTTTCTGCATGTAATTTAAACCTGTTGCTTCGGGTCCTATCCTCTGCAGCCAACTGGAACAGCTCCTTGCCCTCCTCCAAATGACAGCCTTTCACATATTTAAAGAAAGTTATCATGCCCCCCCCAATCTCCTTATCTCCAAACTAAACATTCCCAAGGCCCTTAGCCTTTCCTCATAGGGCTCAGTCTGCAGACCCCTGATCATCCTCGTTGCTCTCTTCTGCACCCTCTCGACTTTGCCCACATCCTTTTCGAAGTGAGGCCTCCAGAACTGCACACAGTATTCAAGGTGCGGCCTGACCAAGGCAGTATACAGAGGAGCAATGACCTCCTGCAATTTCAATGCTATGGCCCTTTTAATACAACCCAAGACTGAATTAGCCTTTTTTGCTACCGCATTACTCTGACTGATCATATTTAGTTTACAGTCCACTCTTACCCCAAGATCTCTTTCGCATACACTACTCCCTAGAAACATATCCCCCATCCAGTATTTGTTCTTGACATTTTTGTGGCCCAGATGTAAGATGTGCATTTATCTTTGTTGAATTGCATCCTGTTCGCAACTGCCCACTTCTCCAGAGTATTCAGGTCTTGTTGAATTGTAACTCTATCTTGGGTGTTTGCTACTCCTTCCAATTTGGTATCATCAGCAAATTTAATGAGTAGCCCTTCTACCCCTTCATCCAGATCACTGATAAAATGGTTGAAAAGTACTGGACCAGTATGTGCTGTACTACAGATCTATAGCTCCTTTTTATAGAGCAGGAAAGCACCATTTGTCATGCTTAATGTAATTCATGTTGTTTTAAATCTCTCAAAGATTGATATGCTGAACTAGAATTTTCTCATTATTTATTAATTACTTATTTAAAACATTGCTAAGCCACCTTTCCACCTTGTTCAGGGTCCCCAATGTGGTGAATAACATAATACTAAGTGGTACTACTGACAATTGAAAATATGATTATTCATATACTTTCAAAAAATAAACCATAATAGTTAGAATGCCACTATGCATCACTGGCACCAGAAATGGCTATTTTCCAGTGTAGGAATTAACCCTACAACTGGCATTTATTTATATTTTTATTTGTTTAAAATGTCTCCCTTGCCTCTTTATTTCACTCAAATCCATTATTAATTCACCAACCATTAAAAACAACATCAACAAACCATGAACTGGATCACAGTATCAATTGCCCCACAAAACACAGAGCAAACCAGTTTTGTGCCAATGATCACATTACAAATGCTGGGGGGGAGGGGAAGGAACCCTGCCTTGTAGAATGCAGCCAGAGAAATAGCTCTGTGAACCTGTCCAGGAAGTCCATTCTGAATGGTAGGGACTGCAACGGAAAAGACAAATAACCCTTCCATGAAGACACAGACAAGACAAGCTATTGGATTAGATTGAAGTGATGCCCAAGCAAAAATGTAAATACAGCTTTTTCCTTCTTATCTTTACTGTGCACATAAATAGCTTGCACAACATCTTAAAAGGTTTTAACTTTTGTATATGGTTTTATGGTACTGGGTACTGACTAATGTAAGCCACCCTGAGCCTGTTCGCGGGGAGGGCAGGGTGTAAATGGAATAAATAAATAAATAAATAAATAAATATTACTCAAGAGGGAAAACAGTTTGTAATATGCTATGTTTAACTTAATGCAAGGGGTAGGTGTAAGGTTTTTTAACACTTCCACTTGTGCAAAGACCCTAACAGATGTGGAAATTTTTGTGGAAATTAGCCCCATTGATTACTCCTGAGTCATTTTGAGTATATCTGAATAGGATTGCACTGTAAATCACCTTCACTTCATTTTATTGCAGGACCTGGAAGGAGGCAACAGGACCACAGGACTGGAAAACCTTCCCTGGCAGTTGCTGTAGCCAGGATCCACAATTGCTCTACCTTTCTAACACAGCCTATGACTCTCTAGGGTATGTTGCATCACTCCTGTGCAATGCCTGGTATACTGTTAGTATTTTGCTGACTAAGACTACACAGTGAATGCTGGGAGTAACTGCTTAGTTAGTCCAGTATCCCTTCTCAATTTAGCAGAGTGCACCTTGGCTACACACAATAGAAGCCCTTTGATCTCAGTGTGCTAGCTGAGTTACAAAGTTACACAAAGCCTCTTTTCAATTTCAAGACTAATAATAGTCCTTTTATTTACAAACTACATTCTAGATAGTGAAGCTTAAGAGATAGAGACAGAGCTAATCTAAACTTCCTTGGATGGGTCTGGATGCAGAGAGGCATTCTGCCTCCATTGTGGATGTGTGCGAGAGCAGAGAGTGTGTGTGTGTGTGTGAGAGAGAGAGGCCAGAATGGAAGAAAGGAAAGCAATTTCCCTGTAATCTATCAGTCTACATCAAAGAACAGAGACAGGAGAGTAAACAGGAAGAAAAAAAACACAGTTGCCTGTCTATCTCACTGCCGTGTTTGCAACCCCCTCCCCACAGGCTGAGGCTCAAGACAATGTCTAGGCCTTCTCTTCCAACAGTGAATTCATGGCTGAGCTGAGATCTGAACTAAGGGCTAACCGCTCTAAATGAATATGCAACTGTTTATAGTATATTAAGTTTCCAGTTCAAATCTCCAGTCAGGCAGCACTTACATACATTTGTGCACTAGATAAAAGCTGATTCTCATGGTATGCAAGGAGGACTGTTTTTTTTTTAGAACTCACAAGACTAATTCATTCCTTGAGCAATATAAAGTGGATTTCAGCCATGAACACTTGACATTCTGGGGGGGTGGACCCGACATTGGCCCCGGTCACACGGAGCATTAGGCACGCTAGAGCGATGGAAGATAGGCGGATTTTCCGAGCATGATTTCACTGCCACATCTGGGAAGCGTAGAGCTCCCGTGGCTCACCCGAGGCTTCACTCCAAAGATGCGCTGTAAAAAACTAGTACCTCCGAGGTATTCGTTTCCGGAAACCGCGGTGCAAAGGTGGGCATCAGATCACGTTTCTGGTGTTAGCTCATGGCATCCGGCGCCCGCCCACGTCCCGTCACGAAAAGTTTTTTTTGTCAAGTCTCTACGGGTGCACACAAGCACCCAACGGCGCATGCGAACACTTGGGTTAAAAAACAACACAACCCCCGCGGCGCCGCTTCTTTGCCGCGCCGCAGGAGTGAGGTATGATCGGCACCTCCCCCCAACCATGGGACATCGGCGGGACATCGAGTGGGACATTTGATCTGGCTGCCGCACGGTAGTTCGCTCCGGGGCAAACAGTCACGCCTCCCCCCCCGCGATATCCAGCCCGTGTGACCGGGGCCATTGTAACTCACAAGCACTACTACATCTTCTCCAGAATTGAACTTTTAAATGATTATTTTGTTCACATTGGTAGGGGAACTATAAAGAATTCTTATTATTTTCCTTTCCACCTCACATTTATAGCCTGCTGTTCTGTGCCTTATCTTCTTTACTCACACAAACACACACACAATCAGTTTTCAATGGGTTCCAAGTTACATTGGCAGCATCCCCAAAGCCAGACACTGGAAACAGCCCAATTTACCACATATTTGGGGAGTTTGTTGTCAGTTGCTATTGTGGCCCCTTTGTTCTTTCCTGTTGCCTCTACTTTAAATGTTTCCACCACATCTGAGCAGACATCATTAAGCTTCCTGCTTTGTGTCAGGTTCCATGGTATATGGGTCAATTTTGAACTGCAGGAGCTTTTCATGACACCCTAAACAACGATGACTTAAGCCCAGGGGTTATTTCAAAGAAAAAGAGGTACAGGAGCTCATTAACAAAACTAATTAGCATAACTTATTTGCATATGCCACACCCCCTGACATCACTGGAAGTGTGTCAGAAGGCAACACCCACTGCTCAGGCTCCACTGGACTGTTTTGGATTGCTAGCTATTGGGGGGGGGGACATGCAGATCTGTCCTTGCAGAGGAGGGAGAGCTTGTACATGAATAAAACTTGGTCTTAAAGGTGCCACTGAACTGTTTTGGACGGGGGGGGGGGCTCTGCAACTTACCTGGCTGCTTCTTGCTCTGACTGAGGGCTGCTGGGAGCAGGGGGTGGGCTCTTTACTGCCGGAGCTCCGCTCCTGTGCGCTCCTGCAGGAAATGACCCCTGCTTAAGCCTTTACAAGAAGAAATGGCCTTTAGGTGTCTTCTTTACATAGAGGTCTTCAGAATGCATAGTGAAACCAAAAATAGGGTATGTTTAAGCATTGATGTGAAACATAAATACCATTCAAATTTCTCTGCTTTCCGGAAGCTGAAGCAGAATATGTGGTGCTTTACAATGGTGATGAACAGGCTAATTAGAAAAGTTGCTTTTGCATTGATGTAGTAATAATATCAGCCTACCTGCAGGCTTGCTGTAAGGATGACAACCTGGTTGGATCAGACTAAAAGCCCATCTAATCCAGCATCCTAGTTCACGTAATGGTGAAATAAATGCCTCCAGGAGGTTCTGACCTCCACTTTCCACCTCCTCCCTTTCCCTCTGTTACATTGGCATATTGTACATTGGCACAAAAGTACTGATACAATGACAAACATACCAGTCCTCCAAAGATCCAGCAACCCTCTTCCCCCTTCCCAGATTTACACCATCCTTCCTGCAGCATAAATTTATTTATTTATTACATTGGATTTACTGGGCCGCTGTTCCATAAAGAAGGGCTCAGGGCGGCTTACAACAGGATAGTATACATTTTCAATATAAAACCAAATTAAACAGTCCAATACATACTAACAGATAAAAACAGTGTATGTACAATATATTGGATGGTGGTGAATCCTAGCTCCCCAGTCTCCCCATCTCTGCCTTGCATGCCCTGCAGAAAGGTAACAACTCCTGTACCATGGTTCACTTCTGAAAGAAAAAAAAACCATTGAAGGGAAAAAGGGGGGGAGGAAATATGGAGATTAGCTGTGCCAATTTGAAGACAGGGCTCAGTTCCACCCCGTCTCCCGAATGGCTGTTGCAGAGTGTCCACCTGCAGCTATCCTTCAGTTCTTCCTTTGAGCAGATTCTGGCTAAAATGAGACAGCACCTTAAGGATCATGAATCATGCCTGGATTGGGCATCGTATTGTGTGGCTGCTCCAAAAAAACATGGGGGATATCCAATTGTCCTTATGGAGAAAAATCCATGTATGGCAATCACCATTGTTTTCACACAAAATTTCCATCCTACATTTTCAACAGTCCAGGTCTGTTAGATCTCAGAAGCTAAGCTGGGTAAGCCCTGGTTAGTATCTGGGTGGGAGACCACCAAGGAATTCCAGGGTCACTATGTAGAGGCAGGCAAAGGCAAACCACTTCTGAACATATCTTGCCTTGAAAATCCTATAGGGTCTCCATAAGTCATTTGTGACTTGATGGCACTTTGTACTCACACACAGAGGGGCATTTTCTCTTTGTTAAAACATCTTGTAGCCCCTTTTTTTAGAAAAATTAGGTTTTACAAAACTGCACGGGTTACATAAGCAGGAAATAAGAGAAAGATTACTGGCAATCAAGTGTGTGACTGAGTTACATGGTAGGATAGGTTGGATTAAGCTGTGAATCCAGCAGTGCTGGAAGCTGTACACTACTGGTACTACATACAAATATTGGATGCTTGCCATCAGCTCTACTAGTTGATCTGAGGCTTGCGAAGACCACTAGGTGTGCCAATGATTGGGCAAGAGATTCCAGTGTTCCTTGGGAGGGGAAGGTATAGCGGTGGGACTAGGCATGGAGGTAAGGGAAGGGGACAGAGAAGTACAGTAGCTCGGCCCCCTTCTAGCCTAGTATTGTCATTCAGAACATTCTTTTACGCAATTAATTCCATCATATAGACTTGCGAAATCCTACCGTACCAGAGCGAAATTGATGGAGGTAAGTTACTTTTCCATTTGATGGCAATGCAGGATCTCACCGCTACCAGCAAAAAGTTGATTAATATATTTTTTTTATTCAGCAAATCACTGTTTTCCCAGAGCAATAACAACAGCAATTCTGGTTTCTTTGGAACGGGAAAGTCTGTTATTGTACTGATGTACTCAATTACCACATTCCAAAATTTAGCTATTCATGGGCATGCCCACCAGCGTTGGATGAAAAAAGCTATTGACCCACATCCTTTCCAGCATAGTGGGCTTGTAGTGGGATATATATAGTGTAGCTTTTGAGGTGAAAGGTAGCACTTTGTCATGATCTTGAATGATTGCATTTTAGTAGTAATCCGGCCCCACAGGAGGCAGCCAATGGCATGCCTCCTGAGGGACGCCTTTGCCTCCTCGTGAGGAGGAAGGAGGAGGGGCTGTGTTGCAGCCTTAACTCCAAAAAGGGGGAACAGAGTTCAGCGTTGGGGTGCAGGTGACGGCGAGGGACCAGGCCTGATTGTCTGGCTGCAGCTTCAGGGCAGCTCTCTGTTGCCAGTTGTGGCTACATTGGGGGCCACGCCAGTGGCTTGATTTTGGTGCTGCACTGCATCAGGTGGCTGCAGGGGGGCTTCTATGCTCTGGGCAATGTTTTACCTGTGTTGTGGCCCGTTTGCGCGCTGGTGGCATATTTCGGTGAGAGTAGCCTGTTCCCAGCAGTGGGACGGCAGTGCTCTGGGCTGTTGCTGCGTGCGGTGTCGGCCATCAAGCCTCACCAGTTGCTTAGCCCCTTTGGTGGCCTTTCTTGTATTGGGGGGAGTTATAGGGCCCCAGCTGACAGGGAATTAGGCCCAGGAGCAGGGGGTTGGCACCGTGGCAATAAGGGGCAGTAGCAGGGTAAGGCTGCTTCACACACACCCGTCCCTTCCCTCCCAGACTTGAAGGCCTCTTTGTTGCCTGGTTAGGGTTTTTTTCTTGCTTTTAGCCCCCTTTCCCCCCTCTATATCTGTATTTGGGCGGCTAAGTATCCCCCCTCCTGTTCAATGGGGGGGAGGGTTTCCGGTTATTAGGGCAGAGCTCGTAGGCCTTCCTTGCAACCTGCATCTCCAGTGGCAGCCATTTTGTGGTGGAGCCAAGTGGTGAGGGGCGGCAGCCATTTTGTTGTGCAGAGCCAGTCCTTGTGCAAGTCGAAGGTCCTGAAATCATTCCTTTCCATCTGCCTGTACTAAGTGACAGTGATTCTGTCTCTACTATCTTTTCACATGGGCAAGTTTTTCTTCCAATGCAATCTCATCACTTTTTCTCTCTCTCTTTATTTCTTTTAGCTGTGCATGCTATGATCGAGCCTCTGGCTACTGACTTCATGGAGTCCCACAGGAGGGCCACTGGGATGTCCAGCACTGAGTTGTCTTCAAAACATTTCTTAATGTCCTTTTTAATTTTATCCTTAGCTTGTGTATTCAATAAAATTGATCTGTCCATCATCCAGAAATGTTCTGTGGTGTTGTGCTTGTGTAGGAGTTCTCCTTCCACCCAAGCGTGATCAGTGAGGTATTTTGTTCAGATCTCCATTGAACTTATTTTTGGGGTGAGCGGTTGGGATATTAGGATGAAATCTATCCTTGTGGCTATGTTGTGACAAGGAGAAAAAGATGTAAAGTCTTCCTCTCCTGGATGTTTCATTCTCCACGTGTCAATGATATGGTGTTTGGATAATAAAGGGAGTAGTTTGGAGTTGCTAGATGGTTTTGTTGGCCTTGTAGAAAGCGGGTTCCGGGTCCTGTCTAATTCTGAGTTGATTATAAAATTTAAGTCAGCTCCTACTACTAACTATCCCTCTTGGAAATGTGTCAAGCTTGCTAGTGTGGTATCAATGAATGCCAATTGTGTGTTGTTTGGGGCATAGATAGATGCCAGTGTAACCTTGAATCCCTATATCGAGCCTTTCACAAAGATATATCTGCCTATAGGGTCTTTAATTGTTGCTTTTAATTTAAAATTAACATTTTTGCTTATTAATATTGCTCTTCCTCTCAATTTGGATGAACCCTGGGCATGCAGTTGAATATGGAAAAGGTTGTGATGTAGTATTTGGTCTTCTCGCAGTTTGAGATGGGTTTCCTGTAAGAAGACCACATTGGGTTTTTTCTTTCTTAGGCATTGTATCAGTCTCTTTCTTTTGATGGGGTTGTTCAATCCTCTAATGTTAACCGAGCATAGTTTAATGTTTGTCTCTCTAATTATGCATATTGTGCACTGCTGACCATGGCTTTAAGGTTTGTGTATAGTTTCTTTTTTTGTTGCTGAGATGAGTAAAATTTCCAAGCTTCTGGATTGGTTCTGTAGGAGTCTATACTACAGTAAGAAATAGTGAATCTTAACCTAAAAGGATGAGGTAACTATTAAATACTTTGAGCTGTCAGTAGTGTTGAACAAAAAGACTATTGTGGCAATTAAATTATAAAGAAGAATGCACTGAGACAAAAGTTATAACAGCAGAAATGCCAATCACTATAACAAGTAACAAGTAGAACACCACGTTTTCCCCAACCCACCTCCCTCACCCCTGCCCTTATCCCCTAAGACTCAACAGTAACAATAAAAATAGATTATAGCACTCCAGGGCGAGCCACTCGTCGAAGAACCTTTCTTTGGTGCAACTTAACTCACCTCCCCCTGCCCTTATTTGGAGTGGGGATTGGTGATTTAGCATGTCAATATGTGAGTCAGGGGGTTTTTTGAGGGGAAAAAGAAAAAAAGAAAAAATCCAGCTGTTAATGGGTTAACAGCTGGATTTTTTCTTTTTTTCCTTTTTCCCCTCAAAAAACCCTCTTACAGTTCCACAGGGCCTGCAAGATGGAACTCTTCCACCAGGTTTTTGGTTAAGGAACAACATCATTACCAATATCACCAACAACACTTACTGAGAAAGACAGAGCCCTGCTCCCTGGCTCCATAGTTTACAACCCGTGCCGGTCACATGTATATGACAGAGATCAAGAAGCTGATGAGCAAGGCAGACCATAGAACATATTAAGATGAATGTTGTCGCCATCCTTAAGTATTTAGTTTACATCTAGCTAGCACTTTATGACACTGGGTTGTTTTTAGATGGTTTTATCTGTGTTATAATTGTTTACTTATGTTTTATCCTTCTGTAAGCTACCCTGGGCCTGCTCTAGTGAGGAGGGCGGGGTATAAATTGAATAAATAAATAAATAAATAAATACGATGAGAGTGAGCATGTTCAACGGACACAAATGGGTCTTTTAAAATTTGTATCAGAGAAGACATGCATGGTTCTTTCAACATTTAGACATCCTTTTGTTTTTAAAAGGTGGAACATAATCACTTTCTTTTTGTCATGGACAGTGGGCATGGCACGGAAGACAGGTCCTAGGCCAGATCTGGCTTTGGATGTGTTTTTAAATCGTGTGCTATAACTGCCTCCTAAAAACACAGCTGTTTCAAGCCCCTCCCCCCAGAGTGACTCCTGAGTGGGTGGGACACATTGCTTTTAAGTCAAGATGTTTCTCCCCCAGGAACTCCAGTTGATGATGTCATTTCTGCAGAATGTAAAAAGAAGTCCCAGAGTTTCATTCCTGTGCATCTTTGCTCCTCTATACCCCTAATCAGGTTTCTATTAAAATATGCACTAGAGAGTGGGGAAGAATGAGATGAGGGTCAGTTGGCTTCCTTAGCCAAGCTGTAAGTCAATCATCCCTTGAAGCAATAATAACAATTCTCCTTCATCCTTAGCACAGAGAAATTCTTCAAAATGGCTCTCCTAAGAAATCCCAGCTGGTTTTAATGGGAAGATTTATAGGCTACTTCCAGGCAAATGTGTATTGCATATCCATTGTGCCTCAGTGAAACTTTATCCTGTATCACAAGACTATTTTCAACAAGGGGAAACTTAGCCACTGTTATATGATCCATGGCTATTTTTTTTCTCTGAATATCAAAATATTTTTTTAAACCTACCATTCCTTTCATTCCCCACCACTCTTCTTGTCCTATAAGACCACTTCATAAATGCACAAATTACAGGGCACAGAAGTTGCCTTTCATTAGCAAATTGTACCAGAGAAAGTCTTTTCTCTTTTATTACCCAAAATGTAGGAGGCTTTCAATTTCTGTTCATTGAAAGAATAAGATGCTGAAATCCCAGTTTTATACACATTTATTCAGCTTTATAGATTCCAGTAGAATTAATTTCCAAGCAAGTTTTCTTTGGATTACTTGAATTTTTACATATGACAATATTTGAGGCAAAATCCAGCCTCTTCTCAGCATGAACTAATATGCACAAACATTTTTGCATACGTGTGCAGCAAGGGGGCCAGTGGGGGGGAAATGTGCCATGGATATGGTAATTTCTTTATGTATGACTATGCATGTAAAGCAGAATTCTAATATTGGCTTTGAACATGCCACAATTGATAACATTTGGACCCAGGAGTTTCTAAAAGCTTACTCAGGTGTTCAAGGTCTGGAGGAAGAATGTATGTGGGGGAAGACATGGGATCACTTCTGGTCTATATCTATTAATATATCAAGAGTGTATGCACGTGCATGATATGTGTATACACATGCAGTTGGGGACCTTGTTCATAAATCCCAGTACAGGAGCATAGATTTCCTACTCCCCTTTAAGCATGCTTGTGATTATATATTATCAACAACAAAAGGTACTGGAATACTAAGGCAGCAGGAACAATGGACTCTGATAATCTCCCCCTCTTTTGGATTGAGGTTTGTATCGGTACACAAATCTACCCAATCTGGGCAGCCATAGGTATTCCCTAAAATGGCAGGGACAGCTATTACATGCAGCTGTACAGAATATGGTACAAAATCCTAAATCAGATTTTTTGCTACTTGTACTGTTGATTTGGTTGGTGGCTTTTGTTGACTTGGGAGAATTATGAAGTTATCCAATCTCTAAAAATTACACAATATTTTCTTCAATCTTCATTTTAAAAAAGAATCCTTTGCTTCTTAAAATACATGACACTACAGCCAGTTACTCCAACAGTTCAAAGAGGATTGCAGTATCTCCTCCAGCACAGTTGAAAGTTAGCAGAGGCAGTCATTGTTTTGAGAGAGCCATCCTTCCCATGATTAATTATTCAAGCTACACTATTAATTATTCAAAAAAGTTTGCCAATGAAACCTGACAGTAAGGTTTCAAAACACTGAGTTAAGTAGGATTTCACAAAGTAATATGATCTTTGTTCAGCCACGCATTCCCAGCCAAGTATATACAAATTCAAGTGAGCTACAAGCAAACTCTTGTGATCCACTAGGTATGTCTTCATCCCATATTCCAGCATATTTACAAATCCGGTTTTATGATGGCCTTTGCTTTTTTGATATTGTTGAAACAAAGAGAAATTTCCACTCTGATTTGCCCTAGTCCATCAATCTATTTCCAGTCTGGGCATACAGATGAGATGAGAAGGTAGGACTCAGGACTTTGGGTTGATTCACAGGTGACAACTTTATCAAGTATTTAAGGGGATTTCAGTGGGATAATTTCTGGTCTGGTTAATTCCCATGCCCATTGTGGGCATGACCTCACTTCAGATGAATTGGTGGGCAAATGTCATTTCCTGCCTCATCCCTGCATAATGGCTCAGCAACCAAGATCAGGAGCCCTGGCACTTGACCAGTGCATACATCACAGGTGCAGGGGGGAGGGCTGCTGATGTTGCCTCTCCTGAGCCCCAAAGTTTTAAAAGGAGAGTTTATTGGATCCCAAAAGGTTTCCAAATGTTTCCTGGTCCATGAACCCCTTGGTCAAGCAGTTCTCCTCATCCCCACAGCAATAATTCAAGATGCTCATCAATCTTCTTCCCAGTCCCCTTACCTTGATTCTGATTGTTGTATCCCACTTAAGAAAAATGGACACTAACTCTGCATGTGTAACAGTGTCTCCCGTCTTAAAAATAATAGTAAGTCAGAATAGTCACACACAGAACCCCAAATTCCTGTAGCTATTCAGAGTGAAAGGAGTTGGGAATCCTATTTGGCTCACTGTGACAACTGGCTACTCCTGCCCTGCAATGTTTTGGGAGCAGTGGGTAGACACCAAGAAAATTAGAAACAGTTTTCGGAAGACAGGCCACTTAGGCTTTAACAGTGGCACACCAAGGGTGGGGCAAGGGATGCAGTCCACCCTGTGTGCTGCTTAAGGAAGTCAACTGAAGGGCCCTCAAGCCAGTGTCATGCTGCATCTAGTCGAATGTCTTTCTTTTTCTTTTTTAAATGCAGTTCCGGCTGCAGCCACTAGGGGTGCAGAGAAGTCTGAGCATAGCAAAAAGCACTCTGGGATCGGCTAGACTTCCCTTTCTCCAGGACTGAAGTAAACTTGCTTAACAGCAACTGAGCCAGCCCGCTGATAGCTGCTACAGTAATTGCCAGCTGGTAGGTAACATTTTATCCAATAGTCTAGTCTTTCTCTCCCCCTACTTGCACCCAGTTCAGCCAGACCTTGCAAAGCAGTAGTTATGGTCAGAAGTCGATTAGGGGGGATCGCGGGGATCACAGTTCCCCTGGGTGAAGTGCGGGGGGTGGGGCACATGATGAAGCCCTGCCCCCTGCTTCCGGCCGCCCTGCTTCCGGCCCTCATTCAGCCAGGAGGAGGCAGGAGAAGAGGGAGGGTAAGTTGCTTCCTCCCCGCCTCTCCTCACCCCTGCCTGCCTGGGGCCAGGGAGGGCCTTGGCGGGGCTTCCTCGCACTCCCGCCGGCCTTGCAGGTCCACCGCCGGGCCCCTGATGTCAGGGGGTGTGGCATATGCTAATGAGTTATGCTAATGAGCTCCCCTAGCTCTTTTTCTATGAAACGACCCCTGGTTATGATGTTGCAGCAAGAGAAAACAACCTTTCCCTCTCTTAATTACTCTCCCTCTTTTCCACACTTTTCTCATCCATTTCTGTCTCCCTTAACCTATTTTTTCTTTGCTCCCCCCCAGACAGAAGAAAGAGTCACACAACCAAGGTTGGGAGAAACTAAGGGCCACTTTATTTAACCTACATAAAAGTAACAGCAAGGGCAAACAGTGAACAGTGGCACGGTCAAGGCCTGTGGTTTCCTTGGCCTTTGGGTTCCCACTGGGGAAAAGGTGGGGTATGAAAGATGTAAATAAATAAATAACATCATATAAGACCAAACTAGTGAATTTATTTGTCTCACCCTAGGATTTGATTAATTAGATATTATTTGCAACTTTTTCAAGATTTTGGGACAACAATTTCATTGTACACTGCAGGAAAGCAGAGAGAAAATAACTACAAATAAATGAGCTGACAAGTAACTTTTTAAAAAGAAAGCTAAAGTTCTCCTTACACATACACATGCAAACTCATATCCTTTTGGTTGTAATTTCAGCAGCCCTACATTCTCAACATCAAACAGAGGTTAAGTAGTATGTTATTTAAACAAGATGGAGGTATTTGATAATGACTGAGTGAGGAAAGTGGAGAGGGAGGAATGTAGGAATGGAATGGAACTTTTATCAGCAGGACATAGGAGAGAACCTTAAAGCAACAGCCCATAAATCTACTTGAATAAAAATATTGGTGTCAGAACATAGTAATTCATTTCTCTACATTTTTATGTTTCCCACTTCAGAAGACAACCATGCCTATGGATATTATTTCACCTTTTTATTGTGCTAGTTGAAAGAGTATCCAAGACCCGTTAGATTTAATTATCCCCATTAAGTTATGTTGTATGTCAGGCACAGTGAGGAGTGCTCTAATGCACTGAAGGTATGAAACTTGTTACTAGGATACAGAGGATTTCTGACCATCAAACCAGCAGCTTCACATTTCCCCCCAATATTTTATTACCCCCATGTGACAAGTTTTCTTGTATTTGTCTCTGGTACTTATAATCTATAGACAATGAAGCATTTTCAAACATCTTTTTTGTATATTTTTCCCCCCTGGCTGTATAAAGACAACTATACTCAGTTGTACATAGGTGTACAAACTTGGAGTCTGGAGATGCTTGGGAATAAGGTAGTTGTCTGGACCAAGGACAATCCCTCTCCTGTTCTCAGGCACTGAGCTCCCAGCCACCTGGGGGCTTTGGGGTTCCCACCAGGTCCTGGTCTTTTGTTGAGGGGTTTTTGCTTCTGGGTTCCCTTTGAGGGGTCTGACAGGATCACCCCTGCAGCTGCGTGGCCAGGGATGAGGATTACAGACTGCCTTTAGGGATGGCCATGACAGATCCTCCGCGCAGGCCGTGCGGTTGTGTTGGAGGGATCCTCAAGGCACATCCCAATTGCTGGGCCAGCCGGGTGCGAGCCACTTGCAGTTGGCTCCACCCAGGGGCCTTGGTGTCTTGCCCATTGTACGGTAAGGATGGGGCCAATGGT
This sequence comes from Gekko japonicus, assembly GCF_001447785.1. Classification (NCBI taxonomy): domain Eukaryota; kingdom Metazoa; phylum Chordata; class Lepidosauria; order Squamata; family Gekkonidae; genus Gekko; species Gekko japonicus. The sequence continues at coordinate 462,785 of NW_015166454.1, read as the reverse complement.
GACCCCAGGCCTTGACTGTGCCGCTGTTCACTGTTTGCCCTTGCCATTACTTTTATGTATGTTAAATAAAGTGGCCTTAGTTTCTCCCAACCTTGGTTGTCTGACCTTTTCTTCTGTCTGTGGGGTCAAAGAAAAAAATAGGTGAAGGGAGACAGAAATGGATGAGAAAAGTGTGGAAAAGAGGGAGAGTAATTAAGAGAGGGAAAGGTTGTTGTATCTTGCTGCAACTGTGACTGACCCAAAGTCACCCAGTTGGCTGCATGTGGAGAAGTTGGGAATCAAACCCAGTTCTCCAGATTGGAGTCCACACTCTTAACCTTTACTTCACCACTACACCAAACCACTACCCCAAACCACTTGATTTATCTGCACTGACAGTTGGAGGCTAATCCATTCACATACATTTTCATTATTTAATGACTGAGGTATAAAACTATGACATCCATATGAACAGGCCATCACAGGTATAATATCATTTATTTCATTGTATTTAATTGGCTAATAGCTATTGGCAGACCTATCTTCCATGAACATGTCTAATTTTCTTTTACAATCAGCTACTGGTAAGGTGAAATAATATCCATAGGCATGGTTGTCTTCTGAAGTGGGAAACATAAAAATGTAGAGAAATGAATTACTATGTTCTGACACCAATATTTTTATTCAAGTAGATTTATGGGCTGTTGCTTTAAGGTTCTCTCCTATGTCCTGCTGATAAAAGTTCCATTCCATTCCTACATTCCTCCCTCTCCACTTTCCTCACTCAGTCATTATCAAATACCTCCATCTTGTTTAAATAACATACTACTTAACCTCTGTTTGATGTTGAGAATGTAGGGCTGCTGAAATTACAACCAAAAGGATATGAGTTTGCATGTGTATGTGTAAGGAGAACTTTAGCTTTCTTTTTAAAAAGTTACTTGTCAGCTCATTTATTTGTAGTTATTTTCTCTCTGCTTTCCTGCAGTGTACAATGAAATTGTTGTCCCAAAATCTTGAAAAAGTTGCAAATAATATCTAATTAATCAAATCCTAGGGTGAGACAAATAAATTCACTAGTTTGGTCTTATATGATGTTATTTATTTATTTACATCTTTCATACCCCACCTTTTCCCCAGTGGGAACCCAAAGGCCAAGGGGACCCCAGGCCTTGACTGTGCCACTGTTCACTGTTTGCCCTTGCCGTTACTTTTATGTACGTTAAATAAAGTGGCCCTTAGTTTCTCCCAACCTTGGTTGTGTGACTCTTTCTTCCATCTGGGGGGTCAAAGAAAAAAATAGGTGAAGGGAGACAGAAATGGATGAGAAAAGTGTGGAAAAGAGGGAGAGTAATTAAGAGAGGGAAAGGTTGTTGTATCTTGCTGCAACTGTGACTGACCCAAAGTCACCCCGTTGGCTGCATGTGGAGAAGTTGGGAATCAAACCCAGTTCTCCAGATTGGAGTCCACACTCTTAACCATTACTTCACCACTACACCGAACCACTGCCCCAAATCACTTGATTTATCTGCACTGACAGTTGGAGGCTAATTCATTCACATACATTTTCATTATTTAAGGACTGAGGTATAAAACTATGACATCCATGTGAACAGGCCATCACAGGTATAATACCATCTATTTCATTGTATTTAATTGGCTAATAGCTATTGGCAGACCTATCTTCCATGAACATGTCTAATTTTCTTTTACAATCGACTACTGGTAATCATTACATCATATGGTTGTGAATTCATCTGCCTCCAGTTATCTGTAACACAGTGCTTTTCAGTGGGTTCAGTTCACTCAGCAGGTGTACAGTAATCAATAAATCAAGTAAAATTCAGGTGGGTAGCAGTGTTGGTCTGGAGCAGCAGAACAAAGTTTGAGTCCAGTGGCACCTTTGAGACCAACAAAGTTTTATTCAAAGTGTAAGCTCAAACTTGGTTCCAAAATCAAATGATATACATGGGGTGTGTGAAATGCCAGCAGCATTTTTGCCATACTGGAAAGTCATTCCATTATTAATGCAATACTCCCCATGTGGAATTAAAATGGAGAAGGGAGAGTAAGGAAGGGCCCCCAATGGATTGCTGACACATGGACCCTTTAAATTGCCATTATTTCCCATGGGAGTAAACCTGGTCTTCCCATTGAAAACAATAGCCTTTTAAAGTTTAAAGGGCAGATATGCTGAGAACCAGCTGGTAAGTGCTCCCTCCTCCCTAGCTGCTTCTCCCTCACCAACAGGATTCCCAATTCCAGTATTATTGGGAGTGTAATATTGGAACTGGGGCTAATGCCTGGGGCAGGAACGGTATCAGGTATTGCTGACCTGATCTGATGGTCAAAATATCAGTCAATTAATCAGGTCAGCAATATTCCTGCACACCCCTAATGTGAAGTAGGGCCAAATGACTGGCAAATGAAAGTATGCTGTGATGTAATTTACATGTATTTCCTTTAGTCTCAAATTCTGTGGTTTGGCTGAGATAACAGCATAACATGCTGGATCAGAGTAATTGCCTGTCTAGTCCAGGGTGTATGCTGCCAAACAGAATCAGTTTTAGCTGTCTCTCATGAGTGGGTCTTCTTACCCTGTCCAGCTGGATGTGGCTTCTGGCTCATCTCTTGGTGAGCACATTATATTAAAGCCTCTCTTTAGTCCATTGCTGGTCCTGCTACTAATGCTATGGACTTTGTAGGACCTAAAGTGATACCAGAGTAAATTTGTTATCATAAGACATACCACAATGCTAACTAGCGTTGCATTTCCTAGAGAGATAAATGTATACATGTACTGGGATATTTACCTTTTATTTCTTTTAGGTTTATTTCAAAGTATTGTTATGGTATCCTATATATATAATTCTCTTACGTATTGGCCATTTCCAGTTCTCCCATTGGCTGTGCAGTGTGCTCCATTAGCTATTGGCCCATCAACCACCACTCAAGAGTACTAGTGTGCCACTGACTGGGTGCTGGGTCCACTTCTCTCCCCAGCCCACTGCCAGCCTGGACACTTTCCCCTGACAGAAAAAAACTGCCAAAACACCTGCCTCTCCTGATGAACACACTTCTCGGTTCCTGTGGGACTAACTTTTCCCTCAGAACAGCATAACATGCTGGATCAGAGTAATTGCCTGTCTAGTCCAGGGTGTATGCTGCCAAACAGAATCAGTTTTAGCTGTCTCTCATGAGTGGGTCTTCTTACCCTGTCCAGCTGGATGTGGCTTCTGGCTCATCTCTTGGTGAGCACATTATATTAAAGCCTCTCTTTAGTCCATTGCTGGTCCTGCTACTAATGCTATGGACTTTGTAGGACCTACAGTGATACCAGAGTAAATTTGCTATCATAAGACATACCACAATGCTAACTAGCGTTGCATTTCCTAGAGAGATAAATGTATACATGTACTGGGATATTTACCTTTTATTTCTTTTAGGTTTATTTCAAAGTATTGTTATGGTATCCTATATATATAATTCTCTTACGTATTGGCCATTTCCAGTTCTCCCATTGGCTGTGCAGTGTGCTCCATTAGCTATTGGCCCATCAACCGCCACTCAAGAGTACTTGTGTGCCATTGACTGGGTGCTGGGTCCACTCCTCTCCCCCGCCCACTGCCAGCCTGGACACTTTCCCACCCTCCAAAGCAGTTATTTTCTCCAGGGGGGGGGGGGGAGATCTGTCATCTGTAGTTCAATTGTGATACCTGGCTATCTTCAGGCTCCACCTGTAGGTTGGCTACCCTAGGTGTAGCAGTTAGCACTTCAGAGCAGGGTCTGCGAGACCCAGGTTATTGCTGAGGAAGATGAATGGGTGATTTTGGACCATAGACTTTCAGCCTAACCTACCTCACAGGGTTGTTGAGCAGATCAAAAAGGGGAGAGGAGAATGATGTAAGCTGCTTTGGTCTCTGCTGTGGAGAAAGACTACTTTTCCTCCTGGGGAATAATTGCTGGCAGTTTCCAGGTGAGGGCTGGAGATCACTCAGAATTACAACTGCTCTTCAGGTGGCAGAGATCAGTTCCCCTGGAGAAAATGGTGGGCTCTGTGTCATTATACCCTGCTGAGGTGACTCCCCCGAGACAGCTAGTGTGTTGTAGCAGTTAGTGCTTCAGAGCAGGATCTTCCAGACCCAGGTTCTTCATGTGGAAGCTGATTGGGTGATTTCAGACCACTCACAGACTTTCAGCCAGTTTGGTGTAGTAGTTCAGCGGCCGGACTCTAATCTGGGAGAACTGGGCTTGATTCCCCACTCCTCCACTTGCACCTGGCTGGATGACCTTGGGTAAGCCATCGTTCTGGCACAGCTGTTCTTGAAAAAGAGCAGTTTCTGTCAAGAGCTCTCTCAGCCTCACCTACCTCGCAGGGTGTCTGTTGTGGGGAGAGGAAGGGAGAGGAGATTGTAAGCCGCTCTGAGACTCCTTTGGGTAGTGAAGGGCGGGGTATAAATCCAAACTCTTAGCCTGGAGAGGGTGGGGTTTGAGGAGGGGTGGGACCTCAGACAGCTACAATGCCACAGACTCCACCCTCCAAACCAGCTATTTCCTCCTGGGGAACCATTGCTGCCATTCTCCAGGTGAGGGCTGGAGATAACTCAGAATTAAAACTGCTCTCCAGACAGCAGAGATCAGTTCCCCTGGAGAAAATGGCTGCTTTGCAGGGTGGACTCTGTGTCATTATACCCTGCTGAGGTTGATTCCCCTCTTGTTTGGGTCCCCACTGAGGAGAAAGACTGTACTTTTCCTAGGTAGAGGCTCCAGGTGTTTGTGGGAGATGTGGGATGTGTTTGTGGGAGATGGAAACCTGAAATCAGAGGGGTAGCTAACAGTACGTTGATGGTTGACTGGGAAGAAGATAGGGTTGCCACCTCCAAGACAGGTACAATGCCATAGACTCTACCCTCCAAACCAACCATTTCCTCATGGGGAACCACTGTTGCCAATCTCCAGGGGAGGGCTGGAGAGCACTCAGAATTACAACTGCTCTTTAGATGGCAGAGATCAGTTCCCCTGGAGAAAATGTTAAGCTCTGTGTCATTATATTCTGCTGAGGTCGCTACAGCAAATTGACACTAAGTGCCCACAGCCAGGGCACCCAACCAGAGCCTCTTTCTAGAGCTCCTTGTATTTATTTCCACAATGGGCCTTATTCCATTACATAAATCGGTGTTGGTTCTTTCCACAAAAGCATTTACTTCTGCATCTGAACATTTCAGGCACAACCAATGAGCTAACTTTTCAAGGGCCATGATGACTGGGTTGTATCATGTTTCATAACAGAGCAAAAGCACATCAAGGCTGCTTTCACTACTGATATATTATTGATCGCACAGTTGAACTGTACTTTATAGCATGATAGTCTTTTCATAAAGGACCTGAGCATCTTTCAAATGAAATCGATACCAATCCTTTCTCACTGAGAAGCATTTTCATTTCTCATACTTTCTTCTTTTACTACCTGAGTGGACTCCTAGGAGTCATCCGTACAGTTCTGACCAGTGTACTGGTATGTCTTCCTAGTTTACAGAAAAGATAAGGGGAAATTCAGGGACATTTCCCTATAAATCTGACCAATGCTTGGAATATGTAATTAGGTAAGATTATGATAAAGTGGAAGGAGCTAATGGCATTTGTACCAAGCTGATATTCTGGTGATTGAAGCAAGTTTTGTGGCCCCATCTGTCATAAATTCTTAGTTTTCTTTAGAAATAACAAATGATATTTTTTTCTGTGGTACAGAGAACCTGTTGTCCCCATGGTCACCCCATGAGACCTTTTCTTTTCACACCCCAAGATATTTTGGCCTTATAAAGTAAGAAGGATAGATCCATGTATCTTTTTATAATGTCAGTGTCTCAATTAAGGCGTGCATTCCCTCAAGAGCAGGGCTATTTTTGGGCCAGAATGCTTTGGAATGGTGTTCCGATGGGCCTCCAAGCCCGTCCCACCCCACCCCTCCCCACCCCACCCCTCCCTTGCTGCCACCCAGCTCATGCCCCCTCCTCCACTGCTGGTTTTCACGGGGCTGTCTGAGCACTCCTGCTGTGCTTGTCCGGGTGCCAGCAGGATCCAACCCAGGCAGCAGAGGCACAGCAGTGGTGGCAGGAGCAGCAGGGCATGGGGAGAGCTGGCCATCCTGCCGGCCGCTGAGGGGAGCAGTGCTGTCTCCCAGCCAGCCAGCCGTGCCCAGGATAAGATGGGCAGTGGGTGGGTGCCGGCCAAGGGAGCGAGGGAGTGAGAGCTGGCCCACAGGAGCCAGGGACTGTGGAGGGTCACACCAAGGCTGTCTGAGGCGGGTGTGGTAGCTCTGGCAGGTTCCTCGCCTGGCTGCTCCTGCACTTCGTCATCCATCCACGGCCTCCTCCAGCTCCCAGAGAAGTGCTCCCGGCTGCCCCTCCCAGGCCACCCTCTGTGCCCTTCCCCAGAGGAGCAACGAGGGCAGACGTGAGCCCCCCCAACCCCTTCCAAAGCCCAGCAGCTGCCAAGAGGACCCACAGAACAAGGAGATGGGTGGGGGGGTTGAGGAACTCTCTGCCACTGGGATTGCACTCCCTCTCCACCCCTGGGCTCAAGCTGCAACCTCACTGGCTGCCCTTTTCTCCACCCTCGATGCTGGGCGGGGCCACTGCCTCAGGGGTGGGACTCGGAGGGGCCTCTCTGTGAGGCACCCCCCTCCTCTGAGCTGCTGTTCATTCTTAAAGGGGGAAGGAAAACCACTGGGTATGGCCCCATAGAATACAATGGAAAGATCGTGCCACTGCTGCGGCATGACTGCAGAGAGAAGGGGTTTAAACTTTAAAACTCTGGAGTTGCACTGAAGTGGTGGCGCGACTCTACTCTTCTTTCGCTTCCTCCTACCCCCAGCCAGCATTGGCAGGCCAGCTGGGGAAGCAAAAATGGGGGGGGGCATCTTCAAAAGCCTCCCCTTCCCCAGCCGGCTTGCCAAGGTGGGCTGGCGGGGGGAAGGCGAAAAGAGAAGGGGTTTAAAGTTTAAACCCCTTCTATCTTCACTCCCCCTCCCAGCCCGCCTTGGCAGGCCAGCTGGGGAAGCAAAAACGGGGGGGGGGCATCTTCAAAAGCCCTTCTGTCTTTTTAAACCCTTTCTCTCTTCGCTTTCCCCCCCCAGCCCGCCTTGGCAGGCCGGCTGGGGAAGGGAAGATGCCCCCCTTTGCTTCTGACATCATTAGCAGGTATGCTAATGAGCTCCTGCAGCTCTTTTTCTACGAAATGACCCCTGGGTGGAGGACATGATAGAGGGTTATAAAATTATGCACGAAGTGGAGAAATTGAATGGCTAGAGCTTCTTTCTATCCCATTCTCTGTCTCTTCAGGGAGCAGCCAATGCAGTAGATGACCAGTAGATTCATGATGGACAGAAGGAAGTACTTCACTGGTCTAATCCAGCAGGGTTCTTATTATGTTCGTATGGCATTGTGGTGCAGAGGAGATTGGGTCAGAACCCTTTCCCCCTGAAAACAGTTCTAGAGGACTAAAACTGCTGGTCTCAATTCCAATGGCCCCTGTTTATAAATGTAAATGTAATTCAGTCAGACAAAGTACCTCTGATTTCCACAGAAGATACTAATGCAGAAGAGGGACTGGAATGAACAGCCTCAAGCAGCCCCATAGCCAGGAAATGCTGGGTCTTCATGCCAGGTCTTGAGGAGAGAGGAGAAATTGGGATCCAGATCTCAGGCCAAGCTCAAGTAAAATTCTGCTTTGGCACACTCATCTTCATTCCACAGTTATGATAAGAAACCTATAGAGTCCAGCTACTTCAATTAAAATGTTCCATTACATTTCTTCGATGGCCTCATACTAGTGTGGGGCTTGTGGTCCCAGTGGTTCTCCTATGAAGAATATTTATAGTGCACTAAAGTAAAAAGGGAGCTGCGGTGGCTCAAGTGGACCCCTTGGCTAGGGGTCTCTGAGCGGCTTACATATTTCTTGGTGCTAATTATAGTGCACTAAAGTAAAAATACTATTTTCCCCAGCAACTTCAGGGTGAAAAGTCCCAGCTCAGGCAGCTCACTGAAGGTATGTAACACTTCCAGGTGGCAAGGGTTTCAAACATTTGCTGGTTGTCATCTCCACCCCTGCAAGTGACACAAACAAGAGATTCCCCACCTCCCTCTTTTCTGAGATTTTTTCTGTCCCTTGGCTTGGCATCTTCAATGAGGCCGAATGAAGTGTCGGAAGTGCTTGCTTTGTCCCTGCGCCTGGAAGAGCTGAAGTGACAGGTGGGCAAGTGCATGACCCCAGTCTTCCTCCCCCTCCTGGCCTTGCCCCCTCCCAGTCAAGTAGTCCTTTGGTGCTGGGAGAGGAGAAGCCAGCCTAGTGCCCAGGGCGGGAAGCAGAGGAAAACACCGAGATGCTGCTGCCACCATGGTAGCCCACGTGGGGAGAGGCACAGAGGCAACGAGGCTTAGGCATTGGCTGGGATGGCTGGCTAGGTGGTGGAGACCACAAGGTGCACAGGGAGGTGCAGGAAACATTTGGGAGGGGCATCAGCCCCAGGAGCCCCCCCCCATGGCTACAAGCCTGGCCTCAAGTCTTGTCCTGGATTTTTAGGTCCAGCTATGGGAGGAAGTATTAATTTATTTTAGTTTTACTTTACTAGTTGTTTTGATGTATTTATACCCCACTTTTCAGCCCGACTGGCTCCCAAAGCAGCTTACAGCTCAAATGTGTTAACAAGTACATACCCTTGCATAAATCAACAAGTGATTGCTCTTCAGATTTGGTGAAAATATTTTGTGTTGCCAGCTTTCTTCCTTGTGTTGAAGAACCCTGTTTAGGTCAGTCCTGAATTTCATATGAATTCCTAATATAATGTGCAACACATGGCAGAAAACTGGAGAAGTCTGCAATATCTATATATTTTTAATCCAAATTTATGGGATCAAAGACAGACAAAGAGAGAGGAGTGGCAAGACAGAAGAGGGGGAGAGCAGGCAAGACCATATGCTCTCTTTCTGTTGTGAATTTTACATATCAAATTTCTAACCTGGCAGATGGGAGAAGTGGGCTTTTCACAAAACACATGGGTTCCTCTAACAAAGCAATTATAAGTTGTCTATATAAAAAACCCATCTGAATCTTATCAAATTTGTTAAATGATGAGTTTTGCAAAATCCTGGGGAATTAAAAAAATTGTTGATAACAAAAATCACTTTGCTGCCATCAGCTTAGTGATAGCTATTGCTTTAAAAGGACAACATTGAAGCTGTAAATATGGTATTCACTAATTCAGTGGGAGAAAAATATTCCTCCCCCCGTGTTTTAAGAACATTAGCTGTTTATGCCATTAAAGAGAAGTCTTCTAGGTAATAACAGAATCCTTAGCGTTGTTTGCAAAGAATGTGCACAAGAATAGAATTCAATCAAGATGGCACATTTTCCTTCTCCATAAATCCTGATGCTAGCGGGTTGATGGAAGCATTTTGATAGATAATGTAAACTGAAGCCTTTCAATAGATAAAGTCATCAGTCAAAATTCTCTGACATTTAATGCTATAAGAAAAATGCTAAAAGGGCCACATTTAGTATAAATACCCACGTCTCTTTCTGGATAGTTGAAGAAAACAGGAGCAAAGATATCTTTTATCTGGAGCTGGAGGAGGATAAATGAAGGTTAAATTTAGTCAAAGACCAAACAAGAGCTATATTCACAGTCCTATCATGAATACTCTGTTCCTTTTCCTAGAGAAGGCTGGCAGCCTTCCAGTTTATAAAAACAACAATCAGAGGTAGATCTTCCCTCTGTACACAAAATGAGTCAAGGATGGATCGTTTACTCAAATAGCCTTGTTCACTGAGGTATAAAAATCATAACAGTCAAAAATGCATTTGGAAGAAATTGTTTCAGGAACATTGCTCCATTCAGGCCAATTTTGCTGGTGGACTATTCCCTTTGCCTTGGTGATCTACAATATTCAGGGTGGAGTCTGCTGACTTATGGAACAATTTTAGTTAATTAGATTGACATCTCACCAAGCCAACCCCCCCCTTCTCTCTAATTTTGATTTTCCTGGTGTGCCACACAGAAAATGGAAAGAGTACTCTGAAGTCTAAAGTAGATTTGCATTAGTAGTGGTGCTGTTCTGGAGACAAGGGGGCAGAAATCAACCAAAGAGTTAAGTATGTGCTCAACTTCTACTGAAATCCATCAGTTTTAATATGTACATTTTTGGCAGCCCTGTCAATAGTTTGGATCTGGCATTGGATATGAGAAATAGAGGCGTGGCAGGAACAGCTGGAGCTTCAGGGACTTGAATAGGCTTGCCCACAATGCTACTTTCCAGCCACTTCCTCTTAATATGTACATTGTAACAAATGGCCCTGTGTTAGCAAGGGGAAAAGCCTACAAGACACTCACGGCTACTCCATCCACCTGCTTTTCTACATGCCGGCCCAGATCCAGGAATACCTTTGGGCTCTTAATCTGGCAGAGAAGATCAAACAATACTATTTAACAAAATTAAATACATCTTCTACATAATAGCACTGAGACCCAATGATGTATCAGCATATGATTTCACTCAGCAGCTTCATACAGATATTAATCAGCACTATTGGCAATATGCAGCCTTGTGGAAAGCCATACAGAAATCACTACTTTGAGGGACAGACTTAGCATCTCTGATGCTAACTTTTTAGCTAATCATCACAAAATTATCCCTGAGGTTCTTGCCCAGTCTAAAAGAACTGCTTGGTTAACCATGCTGAAAGTTGTCAAGGGGTCTAAGATCAACAGGGGGAGACACTTCCCATGTCAGTCTCAAGACAAAGATAACCTGCCAGGACTACTTAAGTTATTTATGCCTCAGTACTGGTCTTAAATTAAACTGAAAAGGGAAACAAAAAAAATGTAGCTGAAAGGTAATTAAAACTGTTCTGCCACCACATGTCTGATAACATTGCCCCCCAAAAAACAAAAATTATGTTGATCTGAAATTGGCCAGAACGTTTCTATCCAAAACTGTTAATGTTTGATATTTTATCATGGATGTTGTATTGTTTTACACTTTGGGGTTTTTGTAAGATGACTTGAGTTTCCTTTGAAGGGAAAGTGTGGGATATAAATTCTTAAATAATAAACAATTTCCTTCTTTAAGACAGTAGCCCAAATAGCCCAGTTTGGCCCACGTTTCTCAGGGCCTGGGAGCTAAGTAGGGGCATCCCGGGTCAACACTTGGACTGGAGACTGCCAAGAAAGGCTGGAGTTGATACATGGAGGAACGTAATGACAAACCACCTCTGCTCTCTTCTTGCCTTAAAAATCCTATGAGTTGTCTGCAACTCAAAGGCACATTCTACTTCTGTGGAGGGTAGGGTTTGAGGAGGGGTGGAACTTCAGACCAGTATAAGGCCATAGACTCCACTCTCCAAACCAGCCATTTCCTCCATGAGAACTACCATTGTCAACCTCCAGGTGAGGGCTGGAGATCATCCAGAATTACAACTGTTGTCCATGTGACAGAGATCAGTACCCCTGGATAAAATGGCTGCTTTGGAGGATTGAGTCTATGGCATTATATCCTGCTGAGGCTGCTTCCCTCCCCAAGCCTCACTGTCTCAAGGCTCCACCCCCAAATTTCCGGGAATTTCCCAACCTGGAGTTAGCAACCTGGAGTTAGCAACTCTGGGGCAAGTGATGCCCTGTCCTCTTGTGGCTTGGGGGGGGGGCAACAGTGGGAGGGCTTCTAATGTCCTGGCCCCACTGCTGGACCTCCTGATGGCACTGGTATTTCTGGCCACTGTGTGACACAGAGTGTTGGACTGGATGGGCCTTTGGCCTGATCCAACATTGGCGTCTCTTATGTTCTTATGTATGTTCTTATTTCCTTCCCACCCAACAGCCAAACTACCTTTATCTGCCTCTCTGTCTCCAGCTTTCCATCTCCACCCTCCTCCCACACAACCTCTACCTAGGAAAATTAAAGTATTTCTCAACAGTGGGGACCAAAGCAGCTTACATTATTCTGAGCCCACTTCTGGGAAGGGTAAGCTATAAATGTGAAGAAATAAATAAATAAAAAGATTCCTACTGACTCAAAATCTGGCAGCCAAATCTTGGTGAAGAAGCGAGACTTTATTTGAAAAGAACATTGCAAATGTGTCACAGCTAAAAGCCAAATTTTTATCTACTTTTGGAGCCACCGAAGGGATGGTCAATTGCCTAACAACTCTAGGCAATTTAGCTGGATGTGACAGGGCAAATGCAATGGAGGCAAAGAAGTAAGAGTGCTTGAACTGCCACTTCATACAAGCTTTAAGTGGGCTATATAAAGTGTCCTCATTGCTTTTAATTTCATCACCAGTACCAGTCTAGTAATCTCAGTGCCCTTTTTTACCATGCCAAAAGGGCACTGGGGGCAACTCAGCCAGTGGCTTCCTGGAGGTCCAGATTCTAGGCATCAGTGAGTTCATCAAGAGAGCTGCCGATAGAGCCAGACAAATCCTGCAGAGCATTCCTCAGCCGCCCCCTCTCACCACCCCTTCCCCAAGAGTGGCTTGCTTCCCCGCCCCCTCACCCTGTTACTGCTGGAGCCCTTGTCCCTGCCATGGGGGGCGAGAGTCAGTTCGGTGTAGTGGTTAAGTGTGCGGGCTCTAATCTGGGAGAACCGGGTTTGATTCCCCACTCCTCCACTTGCACCTGCTGGATGACCTTGGGCAAGCCATAGTTCTGGCACAGCTGTTCTTGAAAAAAAGCAGTCTCTGTCAAAGCTCTCTCAGCCCCACCTACCTCACAGGGTGTCTGTTGTGGGGAGGGGAAGGGAAAGGAGTTTGTAAGCCGCTCTGAGACTCCTCTTCGTAGTGAAGGGCGGCATATAAATCCAATCTCTTCTTCTTCTCGTCTTCCTCCATGGATGAGTGGCTGCCTGCTCCAACAGTTCCTGCCTGCTCCAACTGGCAAGCATGAGTTTTAAAAATGTTATTTTAATTAAATTTTGTGTGTGACGCCAGTGCCCCCCCCCCCGCGACTTATTTAAAGGCTCCCTGAATTACAAAATCCTGGCTACGGGCCTGGTGGAGACAAATTTCAAACTAACTGTCACAAGGTAATGAACAGTCCATGGCACCAGTCTGCAAAATGCCACTGAATCCAGATCAATTCCTGCACAAAAGATCAGGTGCAGTATGTGGCCTGCTCTGTCCCTGGGAGCCAGTCCCCCTGGGAGAGTCCTAATGATGCCAGGGAAGTTATAAAGTCTAAGGAGGCACCAGACAAGGCAGTGCCAATGTGGACATTGGAGTCCCCCATAACTATCAAATTGGGGAAACGTAAGTCCCACGTCATCACCTCCTCAGCCAACCTCAGCAGGGTAAACTGGTAAACTAGGCAGACAGTAAACCAGCAAGACTCCCACCCTCTAATACCTTCTTAAGGGACTCTTTTTTGGATACATCCTACTTACAGATGAGAAACAGGTAAGGACAGAGTTTTTCCCTACCATGTTTATGTATTTCTTTCCTCCATGGTATTTGAAAGAAAGAAGAAGAAGAAGAAACAGGAAATGAGTAGTAATCTTGAAATAACAATCTTCTACTTCTACAATCTAGCATTTGGGATGACAAGATCTTCTGTTATTTCTTAGTACACTTATGCTGGCAGAAAAGGGAATACTGTGCTGATGTTATTTCTTAGTACAGTTTTGCTGGCAGAAAAGGGAATACTGTGCTGATCTTAAAAAGAAATCATGCCTGCAATCCTATGCAAATTGCTTGAATGTAAATCAATGAGACTGAGATTTGAATAAAATTTCAGGTTGGTAGCTGTGCTAGTCTGTAACAGTAGAATGAAATCCAAGTCATTTGGCATGGTTTGCATTGAACCTCTGTGTCCTGACTCCGACTGGCCCTTCTTTGTAACAACCCTCCCATATTCTGACCAGGATGTAATGACTGATGGATATTCACTCTCATTTGTATCTAAATGAGAACGCTTATACCCTGGAAAATTGTGTGGGTCTTTAAGGTGCTACTGGGCTCAATATTTTAATACAAATGCTGAGATTTGGTTATATAATATACTTGAAGGACCTTTGGATTAGGGCTGGTTTTGTTAAGTTCCTTCCTCATGCAAAGTTCCCAAGACCACAGAATTCCATGTGTCTCACCTGCCCTGAATTAAAATCACATGGACTTTAACACCCACAATTACTTGCCTC
>NW_015166454.1:443857-448555 GCF_001447785.1 Gekko japonicus | reverse complement strand
AAACAGGCTTTGCACTGGAAGAATGCTTCTTAGTCAGCAGAGTCTGCCTCAGGGAGAAACATCTCTAAAAATCTGCTTTGTTTGCAAGGCAGCATTTTGTAAACAAGGCTTTGATAATGACACAGTCATATTGAACTGGGACTGTGTGACTAAATGGCTGTTGAACTTCTAAGTTATGATTCAGCACACTACTATGAGAACAGAGCACAAAAACATTAAACACCACCAGATGGTAGTTCAAAGCCCATCAGATACACAGATTCCCTTTTCTTCCTCTACAAAAGATTGGCAAGGCTTCATATGGGGAAGGGGAGCCCATTAAGATAAATGGAGCTGATTTAGCTTTTGTCTTGCTAGGCTATTCTCGGAAAGTCATCTGAATGGGTCAAATTACAAACAGGCCTGGATCAAAGGATTACTGCAGCAGTAGCAGGTCAAAGTGATTTAAGCTATGTCAACTGGATCAGCATGAGATCCTAAACTGCAATGCAACAACTCTTAGAAAGAGATTTGCCCAAACTAATTAGATGAAGTAATGTTTCTTTTCTACATCAAGTTAAAAAAAAATCATGTAACTAGTCATTTTCTCAGAATCCATTTGTCCTATAAACTGGCTGGGAGGATGCAATTTCCCAGGATGGGCTCAAAATCCTTTGTTGGGGAAGAGCCCAGCCCACTAAATATTTTGCTGTAGGGGAGAATCTCAGCTTTGCCCTTCAAACTGAAGAGCTGCTGACTAGGCAGAATTATATAGCTCCATCTGGAATTCTACACTTTTGCATGGCTTACAGAATTATAGGATCCTTCAGTTTACTCAATTTAGCCTCTTAGTGCTGTGCAGATAAATGTGCTGTCATAGGACATATATGTGCATTAAGGTGTGTGACATGTGAGAATGACTGTACTTTTATGGCAGTGAATGATAGTTTATTATTTAGCTAAAGAGTGCCTGTCATCTGTCTTTTGTACACGTCCAGGAAGGCAGCATGAAACTTGGGCAATGTTCCACAAGATATACCTTTAGTACAGTTATGGTTTGCAATTTTGTAGCTTTCACTTAATCTCCATGTAGGCAGCATAAAGTTCTGGTATTCATACGTACATCCAAGAGTGTAAAGGCTTACCAGAGAGCCAATTTTAGTAGGGAAAACTGTGGATATTGTCTTAAAAGATGATTTTTTTCCCATAAAAGTTTTGTAGGGTTGTTATATTCATTCTCATGGTCTGGAAGAATCTGTTTCTTGTCTTAAAAGAGGATTTTTTCCCCATAAAAGTTTTGTAGGGTTGTTATATCCATTCTCATGGTCTGGAAGAATCTGTTTCCTAGTTCAATAGATAGGGATACATTGACCTAAAAAGATATTAAAGTTCTTGACCAAATAAGCCCATTTAAGGAGATGTCATAAAATAGATGAAACCTAGTCGATTTTAGTCCATTTCCCTACCTTAAGGCAAGATACTTTATATCTAATCAGCATCATGGCAGATTCTGCCTAGCTCTAAAAAACAAGAAGGCATTACATTCCAGAAGATTCAGTAAAGTCTTTGCTATTGCTGAACAGCTTCTCCCTTTACCTTCTATCCCCTGAATATTTTTACTGTCTCAGGATGAAGATATTCCAGCTGTACATCTGCTGCTGTCTGTGAGGACCCTCCTTGTTAAACAGAGAGCTGGCACTATCAGTTCCGGCAACAGAGGAGGAAGAAGGACACATGCTGAGAATGCCGTGTGGCAGTGTGCACAAGGGGTAGCAGCATGACTAGCACACGATGGATGCTGTCTTCTAGGCCCCTTTCAAAGAGCCTTTGAAATCCATTTTAGTAGCTGGTTGATGATGGATTTTTTGTGTCATTTCAGACACGACTATTTTAGAAACTGGCTGCTAACACATTTTATTTACCTTTTCATACAAAGCTGCTTGTGTCCAGTTGGCAAAGCAGGGTTGAGACATTTTTTAGGTAAACCGCTTTCTTCCACTTTCACCTCTTCTTTGGGCTTCTGAATTGCTGTTGTCTGCTGTTTAAAATGTCTGCAGCACTTCCATTAGTGCCGCTTCCCCCTCCCCTTTTCACTGTGTGGTCTTTCTTGCATTTTTAATTGTTCTGAGTTGAGTGCTATAGCACTAGGCCAAACTAGCACTTCAGTGCTGCAGCAGGACCATTGAGATGCCTTGCTGCTATTTTGGTCTAGCATTATAGTGGTCAACTTAGAATGAGTAAAAACAACTGCAAGAAAGACTGCACAGTGAAAAAGGGTGTTGTGGGAAGTGGTACTGTTTGAAATAGCCAGAGCACTTCAGAGATGGATCATTAATGGAATAAAACCCACTGTATGAAACCCCCATCCCTGTATCACTTTACTCAGAATTAGGCCAACAATAGATAACATCCGGTTTTGAAAGGTAATGTGAAAGGGGCCTTGGTTTTCTTCTATGTGGACTTTTCCTCCCTGGGGCACTCTCTACACATTGGAGACTTGATCTATCATGGAAACTTTTATTAAATTGGGGTGATAACTGGATATGAACATTGGTTCTATCTTTTCTTTTCTTTTTGGTAGAAAAGGGATTATTTGATTCACCGAAGGGGATTATGTTAATGATACCCTTACATATATAATTACAACTGTAATCTCTACACCTCTTCAGTTTTGCTTTATGATCTGTATCCTGTATTAAGAATGAACAAATTGATTTTATAGATTCCTTCAAAAAACTTCCTAGGACTCTATCATTAGTGGTATTGTATGAACATAAAACATATCATGACAAGTGCTTTTGGATTTAAACCCCCCCCCCAAAAAAACCCCTAAAACCCAAGGAGATCTTAATGGCAAATCATGAGATTTCAAGGTTTGAAAAACAAATAACCTTATTTCTAGAACATATATCTCATCTATATCAACAGGAATAGGAAGATGAATAGGTATACAAATACATGACTGGGTTAAAGTACATGGTCAATGTTATGTCTTGAGAGACATAATGGTAAAGCATAATCTAGCTTCACTCATTATGCGGATTGTAAATACTGACCAATGGTGTGCATTCTGGAGGGAACGGTTTGGATTGGACGTTAACTCTTGATTGTGATTGGATGTAATGTAGCTAATGTGATTGGATGATGTAAACATTGTAGGTGTGGCTATCCCAGCCAGAATTGTATATAAGTTGCCGTTTTTGCCTATGGAATTTGTCTAGCTGGTCTAGTCCTTACAAGGCTGAGCCTTTATGCTGTTCTCACTGAATAAAGCTGAAATCACTTGTTGAACTGTTCCTCCGAGTTAAGTGTCATACTTAACAGTCAATGAACAAGCAGTGAATGTAATTAATATTTTTCAAATATTTTTCACTGCACTTTGAGCTCTAGGAAGAAAAGCGAGCTATAATAAGATGAATGAATAAATAAAATGTTCTTTAAATTATATAATACCATAAAAATATTTTGAACAAAACAGAACAAAACTAACCACGATTTCTTCCCGTTTTACTTTTTGGGAAAAAATTCAGCTTCAGTTGTTAAACTGAAGTGTTAAAATCCATCCCTCAGGATATTGAAATATGAGTTTCAAAATGTGGGTTTTAAGATGCTGGTTTAAATTAGAGTCCAGTGGGAGTTGGATGCTTCATTTTTAGGGTGTACCTCCATTAGGGAAGGACACAAACTGGTTCACAAACTAAAGTTTTGGCCTGTTCATGGTTCACAAACTGAAGTTCATGGCAGGTCAACGAGCATGGACTTTGCACAAACATTCAAGCAGTTTGTGGTGGTTTGTGAATGGATACATTTATTTTTAGTTATTTATTTTATTGTATTTATACCCCGCCCTCCCCGTGAACGGGCTCAGGGCAGCTCACATAAGGCCCGTTCCAGATAGGCATTTCCAGATAGACTGTCTCTAGCTTGTGTAGCTTGCAGGAGGTCCATTCTATACATTTGTGAACCTATGCCTGAGATTCTCCCAAAAGCACTTTCCTGGGGCATCTTCTTGGGGGGGGGGCATAACTCAGACCCTCTAAGTCAAATCTAAACATAACTTGGAGGACATATAGAAGAGTGTCAAAGGGAGGTTCTCTGTGAGATCGATGTCTCTAGCTTGCACAGGGCCCATTCTATACACTTCTGAACCTGTACCTGTCATTTCCCCAGAAAGCACTTTCCTAGGGGCACCTTCTTTGGAGGGCCATAACTCGGACCCTGTAAATCCAATCCCCACCAAATTTGGACAGGAGGTAGAGAGGAGTCAGCCAGAGCTGCCCTATGAGTTTGGTGTTTCTAGCACACTGGGGTGTGTGTGTGTGTTCTACTGGATCATGAACCTCATAAACTGAACCAGTTCATTTGCCATCTAAAAGTTTGTGATGGTTCATGGCTCATGAACCAGGCAAGCCATGAACCATGAACTGAAATGAACTGCATTTTCCCCATGCCCATCCCTACTCTCTATACTTCAAACTGTACCATTCACAGGGTCACCAACAAAGGTCCCCTCTGCCTTCACCCACACCACAAACATCATAGGACAATATACTGCATGACTTGCTGTTCATTCATTATTAGCCTATTCATATGATCAAGCAAGAAAATTCAAAGTGAAGGACAAGTTTGTAAAAAACAGCGCAGGCTAGATTCTGCAAAATAGATTTCAGGTTATAGCAAAGCCTACTGGGATGGAGTCTGAAATTATAAATGGCAGCT
>NW_015166454.1:436846-443802 GCF_001447785.1 Gekko japonicus | reverse complement strand
CTCCTTTTGATAGTGGTGGAAAGTCTACTAGAACGATTAAAACTATTCAGCTATTGTCTCTGTACATAGTAGATCACCAAAATAAACCCCAGCTTTGCTAATATAATTATTTCCTTGACTAAAGAAAATAATTTAGTACTTTGCTTAACTGGATCCATATGCCCTGTGAGATACCCAAATGGGGGAACTCCTGAAGTTGTGCTGCTAGGTAAAGACAGGAGTGACTGAAGCGGGATCAGTTCCCTCAATCCTTCCTGTATGCATGCCCAAAAGAGATTGTGCAGGAGCAACTGGCTGGCAGGGCAAGGGCTGCAATGTGTGCCAGTGGTGCTGTTGACAGCTGAAGATTTGTTAGGGGCTTCTATCCCCAAATCCCCCCTCCAATCTCCAGAGCCATAGGATTGAACCACATAAAGCAGTGAAGAAAAAAGGATTTGCTGGTGACAGACCAGTGGTCCCTTGCCTGGCTTTCCAGAATCTTGGGGTTATCAGAGGAACTTGTTCCTCTTCCACCAGGCATTCAATTAAGGAGCTGCCCGTAACCATCTGAGGCCCTGGCCCCAATACCATCTATATTATTAGTACTTTAGCAACATTAATGACATCATTAAAACTATTGAATAGCCTGTGCCTCGCCTATGTAACACAGACCATGCCTTAAAATGATAGTTGGGCTTCCGCCATGTTATATGTCACTGCTAGCACTTTGTGTATTGTTTTTAGACTTAATTTATTGTAATGTATTGTAATTTTATCTGAGGAACTGTTTATTTGTAGTAATGATGTGAGCCGCCCTGAGCCTGCTGCGGCGGGGAGGGTGGGATAGAAGCCAAATAAAATCAATAAATCAATAAATGAGTTTCCCCATCTTGATGGCCCTGCTACTCCCTGATGGTATATGGAAACTATCTTGTGAGCTGCCTTTGCTTGTATGTTCTCCTGTTCAGCAGATATTTTGTAAAAATCTTTGAAGACTTGTTAAGAATGATGCAAGGAAAGATTTTCAGTCAATCAAGTCTCATTAATTATCCTAGGCTCACCGTTAAACATGCTTTATTCCACCACAGAAGACGCCTGTTTGGGAGGCAGGGGATGTAGCTGCTTCTATGTAATTTGAACAGAAGCTTCAGTCTCTGGAAGTTTACTGTGAGTGCCAATGGCCTCCTTTGCTATGAACAAGCATCTTTTTAATGTGGTGCATAATCTTCCTCAGCTGCAGACATTTTGCATTTTTTCTCTGGAGTAAGGTGGAATGAAATGCCAATGCTGTTCAAAACACTAACTTTCCAGCACTTCATACAAGCAACAGTTATACTGGTGGGGGCAGGGGCATGGGGCTGTCCTTTGTCCAGATCTAAACTGTGTTTCTATTCAAGGACAAATCAGCAAACATTACAAATGCCTAGACTGAGTAATGAATGGGTTCTGGGTTAGTTACTGTGCTGACAGCAGGTTTTACATTCTATTGAGTCAGGCAAGGAAAAAGGTGAATTGGGTAGAATTACAGGAAAGGATTAATGAAGGGTTTCTTGCTGAACATACTCTGACAATGTTCTCTAAGTTACTATACTAAGCAGTCCCTGAGTTTCTTTTCTTTTTCTTGCCTCAAGGCCCACACTTTAATAGCTTTAAATAAACTTCCTTAAACAATTCACATCAGACAACATACATGTGAACACTTCATTGGTTTCAATAGAATTACTTTCGTAAATGCTCTTTTTATGAAGCAATTTTTGTACTTGAAAATGTATTACAAGAAAAATTTACTACAGCTATAGTACAATGATGTATATGTGACAAGCAGTGTTTTAATCAGCACACAGTCACAACGAATACACTATGTGTACAGTTCTCCATTTCCTTTGATGCTTGTTTTTTTTCTTCCAGAGCCATAATTAAAATTTATCCATTTATCTTTTTTATATTGTCTTATTTTTATTAGTGGGCATCAAGAGCTTGCTCACGAGGATAGCTGTCCCTGCCTGCAATTTAGGGTCTTTGTACACATTAGAGGAGAAGAAGAGATTGGATTTATACCCCACCTTTCACAACCCAAAGGTGTCTCAGAGCAGCTTACAAACTCCTTTCCCTTCCCCTACCCACAACAGACACCCTGTGAGGTAGGTGGGGCTGAGAGAGCTCTTGACAGAAACTGCTTTTTTTCAAGAAAAGCTCTTATCAGAACTAGGGCTTGCCAAAGGTCATACAGCCAGGTGCAAGTGGAGGAATGGGGAATCAAACCCTTTTCTCCCAGATTAGAGTCTGTGCACTTAACCACTACACCAAACTTACATTTTCTTTTATGCATGCAAGTTTCTGCAATGGGGTAACTTACACCCCAGCGGCGTTACAGGTTGGAAAACCAGAACTGGGAGGAGCTTAACCCCCCCTCTCCATGTGCCGTGGTCCTGATCCGAACTGGCCCCCACAACCTGGTAATTGAGTTCTTAGTATAGAACTTGCAGCACATTACCAGGGGAGGGCAGGATATAAATTGAATTAACAACAACAAGGAAAACACAACATGTAGCTATGTCCTCAGAAGCAGATTTAGGACATGTTGAGTGCACTTATATCTTCTGCCTGCTTGGGGTCTATGAGGCTAATTCAGGAATACAGCCTGCAATAGTATAAAAAACTCTCTTTACATCAACACCCACCAACATATAGAACAATATAAAAAGGTTTATATAGCTAAATGAACAACAGTGAGCATACACTTCATGATTAGGGATGGGCATGAACCGGCTCATGAACTAAAGGTCATGATGAATTTTGACTGGTTCGTGGTTTGCCAACTGAAGTTTGTGGCAAGTCAACTAGCATGAACTATCCAAGAACCTTGAAGCACTTAATGGAATTCTGTGCGGGTTTGTGAATGGATAAATTTCCAGACACACTATCTCTGCTCAGAGAAAATATTTACCAAACTTCAAAGCAACTGGGCATGGGGGGGGGGCAGAATTCTCCAGTCTCAGAAACACTGTTGTCAGTTTCAAACTAGTCGTGTCAGTTTCAAGAGGATTGCCACTCTTTACTGGTGTTCCTTTGTGTTCACATCCTATTTTCTTGCAAAGAGCTTGCAAAATCCCATCCCCCTTGCTTGGATTTGTGAACCTGTGCTTTGAGATCAATCCTTTTAAGCTTTCAATGCTAGTGGCAGTGGGCACTCTGTTATGGCACTGGTATTACTTGGCACTCTGTACATTGTACTGGTTCTGGTGGGCTTGCAAAATTGCCCCTTCCTTGCTTGAATTGTGATTGATCTGGCACTGCCACTTTGGCACTGGGTTCTGCGGCGCACTAGTACATTGCACAGGTTCTGCTGGGTTTGCAAAAATGCCCCCCACTTCAGTTTATATTGCAGAGATTTTCTGGGAATTCTGCTCCTGTTTTGCTGGGATTCCATTGCCCTTGCTTTTTTGCTGCTTTCCCCTTCCATTGTAAACAATGGAGGATGCGGGCACTTTCCTTGAGGGGCTGTAACTTGGAACTCATAAATCCAATCCTCACCAAACTTGGAGAGCAAGTACAGAAGAGTCTGCTGGAGATTCTCTGAGAGTATGATGTAGACTCATAGAATCATAGAATTGGAAGGGACCTCCAGGGTCATCTAGTCCAACCCCTGCATAAGGCAGGAGATTCACAAATACATTCCCCTCCACATCCCCAGTGACTCCTGCTCTATACCCAGAAGAGGGCTAAAAAAACCCCTCCAGGTTCCCTGGCCAAACTGGCCTGGAGCAAAATGGCTTCCTGACCCCCAAAGTGGCGATCAGCATTTCCCTGAGTGTGAGGCAACCCTTCCCACCCTCCCTCTCATGATCTGCCTAAGTTCACAGAATCAGCATTGCTGTCACCTCTCAGCTGTCTCCCCTCCAGGCTAAACATACCCAGCTCCTTTCCTCATAGGACTTGGTCTCCAGACCCCTGACCATCTTTGTTGCCCTCCTCTGGACACATTCCAGCTTGTCTATGTCCTTCTTAAATTGTGGTGCCCAAAACTGAACACAATACTCTAGGTGAGGTCTAACCGGAGCAGAGTAAAGTGATACCATCACTTCACTTGACATTCTACTGCTTCACAAACCGAACTGGTTCATTTAACTCTTAGAAGTTCATGACAGTTTGTGGCTCACCATGAACCCAAATGAACCACATTTTCCTGGTTCATGCCCATCCCTATCCATGATCAGTTAAACAAATGGTTATACTCTTACTCCGGTTCTATGTTCTATATATGCTGTGTTGTACATAAAAGACCATTATTTCTTACTATCACATGAACATGGCTATGCAAAATAATCCTTAAGCTCTTTTGGTTAGCACAGAAACAATGCACATATTTTACCATTATTTGCATTCCATTAAAGAGAGCTAGAGTTCCTTCTGACTCTGTAGATTGTTTTTAATAGCTGCTGCAAGTATTGTGTGTATGCTCTTGATCAGAAGCTGTACTTAATGCCAGGAATACAGGTCCAAGCTGGGGATATGTTAACCCCTCCTCACTATATATGGCCCAATATGCTATTTTTTGTTGGCCATGGGATCCTTATAGAAGGGCTGCAGGTAGCAGGCAGTGGAAGAAAAAGAAATTTACTGCACACTCCTAATCAGAGTTACACCTTTCTAAACTATTGACTTCGATGGACTTAGAAGGGAGAATCTCTGCTTAGGAAGGTGGTCTTAGAGTAGGAAAATCCTGCATTTTCAAAGGAGAGGTCACATTTACAAATGGTCCTTTTAAAAAGTTGTTTTTAATGCCTGCTGTTAGCCATGTGATACTTTAAAGGTTCCTAGCATTAGCTGTGATTCCCAAGTATTTTTCCAAACCTGTTTTATGTGGCAGAACCAGCTGTTAATCACATGGATTATGATATCAGGACTGAACAGACCTTGAAAAACCTCTAGCTATTTTATATTTTATACTCCATGACTCACTTTTGGATTTGAGTTGCATCCAGATTTTAAACAAAATAGTGAGAAAAAACATGTTTTTTAATCGCTTTACATAGTGTATTTTCCTATAACCCATGTCAAGTTAATGTTTTACTCCTGGCTGCTGAGTGGAAATCAGTGTTGTTGATTTGAACACAGCAGAATATATTTATATAAGTTCAAAACCTTTATTGGCATAGATCAGAATCATACACAATCGCCATACAGCAGAATATAAATCAAATAAAGTACTGGCTGGATAATTATATTTGTCAATATGCAGCACGGTAACCAATGCACCCTCTAAGCTGTGGAGTCTTGTGAGCAAAAAGTCTACTTTGTGAGCTACTGGCAATACACTTCTGAGCGAGCAGTTTGGCTACTGCATAAATTAGTTTGCCCTGGAGCAATCCTTCCTGAGCTAAGACAAAAATGTGTGAGCTGGAAGCTAAGAAACTGTGAGCTAGCTCACACTAACTCAATTTAGATGGAGCACTGATGGTAACTTCTTTCCTTCTGTGTATGTTTCTAACAATGCAATTTTATGTAGAGTTACCATGCCTAAGCTTATTGATTTAATACCCAACACCCAGGTATTTTGATGAAAGTTTAGCATTCCAGTGACTTGCACAGAGACAAAGAGAACTATTATAACAACCAGCGTAAAGAAATAGAACAGGAGAACAGCAAAAGAGAGAGAGAGAGAGAGAGAGAGAGAGAGAGAGATCTGTTCTACAAGAACCAAGAAATCATAGAAAAACTTAAACCACCACTAGGGATGCTGAAAGATCAACGTGGAAATACATTAACTGAAGAAGACAAAATAAAGTCAAGACTCACTGGAAAAGACAGTAACATTAGGAAAAGAGAATAATCCGACATAAGGTGGATTGACTTAAACAAGGAGGCCATAGCCCTCAGTTTGTAAGACCTGAGCAAGGCTGTTAATGAGGACATTTTGTAAGTCATTAATTCATGGAGTTGCCATAAGTTGGAAGTGACTTGCCGGCACATAACACACATACACATATGTGCATGATGGTTCTTTATTCAAAGGATACTGGTCAAAAAGGACAAGGTAAACAATTGGTGTAACTGTACTAGCTTATATGGAACCATGGCCAAAAGTAATCAAACAGCAGCACCACTAATTTGAAATTAGACCTTGGCTTTAATGATCATTTAAGCAAAGCTGGGAGTAGTCTATGCAGCAGCAAGGGATCTTTTGTTCTAGGCTTTTAAGATACTGACAATGCCAATTCAGTTTTGCTTAGCTCATTTACTCTGCATCTGAACATGTAAATTAATCATTGCTGGCAACATCAATTTAGCCGTAATTAATCATACAGGGAGGAGAAAAGAAATTGCACTGATGTGAGTCATATTAACAACATTATCTGATTGCTCTGAGTGTAATTTACCAGTAGCCTGATGTGCGTATACAAGACTTCTGCTGGTGTTCTGGCAAGGAAGGACGTCTGCATAATGCAGAATACAGTAGGATGAATAATAGATAGCCAAAGTGACTGAGCATACATATTACTCACTGGCAATGTTTTTGTTTCATTGTTTATGTGCAAAACAATATATTGGCTCGGTATGTTTATCATTTCTAAAATAATTGCATTATAGGGACATAAGGAAATGATGGGCTCAATCCAACATAAATTTCTCCTGGGCAAGATTCTTTGGAATAAATGAGACCTATGCAGAACACCCATTCATTTCAATGAGGCACATGCAGGAAAACATTATAGTGAATCACCTTTTAATATGCTGCATAATTGAAATTAGCTGTCACTTTGGGGTTGCTTAGCTGAGAGACCCAGGAAAAAGCTGGTGCCATTTTGAGACAGTAAGGAAGTTGTGATCACAATTTTAAGAAGGTTAGAAGGTAGCATTTAGCTTTGGACTATAGCTGTGGCCATAATAAAATGAAACAAAACAGAGAGAGAGAGAACACAAAGGGCAGTTGTGAGGCTGTTGATTCTTTAGCTTTCTAGTGGTTTAGTGGTTAA
>NW_015166454.1:425128-436207 GCF_001447785.1 Gekko japonicus | reverse complement strand
TGTAAGCCGCTCTGAGACTCCAAGTGAAGGGCAGGGTATAAATCCATCCTCCTCCTCCTCCCCCTCCTCCTCTTCTTCTTCATTTAAATGTTGTTTTTAATTGCTCAAATGTGTGTGTGATGTGGTAGCTAAAAAGGCAAATGCCATTTTGGGCTCTGTCAACAGAAGTATAGTCTCAAGATCACGTGGAGTGATGGTATCACTTTACTCTGCTCTGGTTAGACCTCACCTAGAGTATTATGCTCACTTTTAAGCACCACAGTTTAAGAAGGATATAGGCAAGCTGGAACATGTCCAGAGGAGGACAACAAAGATTGTGAGGGGTCTGGAGACCAAGTCCTATGAGGAAAGGTTGAAGGAGCTGGGTATGTTTAGCCTGGAGAGGAAACGACTGAGAGGTGATATGATAACCATCTTCCAGTACTTGAAGGGCTGTCATATAGAGGATGGAGCAGAGTTGTTTTCTGTGAACCCAGGAGTTTAGACCAGAACCAATGGGTTGAAATTAAATCAAAAGAGTTTTCGGCTAAACATTAGGAAGAACTTTCTGACAGTTAGAGTGGTTCCGTGGTGGACCAGGCTTCCTTGAGAGGTGGTGGGCTCTCCTTCTTTGGAGGTTTTCAGAGGCTAGATGGCCATCTGACAGCAATGCTGATTCTGTGAACTTACGCAGATCATGAGAGGGAGGGCGGGAAGGGTTGCCTCAGTGCTTAGTTCTTGTGGCCCTTTTTTACACACTCAGGGAAATGCTGATCACCACTTTGGGGGTAAGGAAGCCATTTTTCTCCAGGCCAGTTCGGCCAGGGAACCTGGAGGGGTTTTTTTTAAGCCCTCTTCTGGGCATAGAACAGGGGTCACTGGGGATGTGGAGGGGGAAGTATTTGTGAATCTCCTGCCTTGTGCAGGGGGTTGGACTAGATGACCCTGGAGGTCCCTTCCAATTCTATGATTCTATGAGTCTACATCATACTCTCAGAGAATCTCCAGCAGACTCTTCTGTACTTGCTCTCCAGGTTTGGTGTGGATTGGATCTACGAGTTCCAAGTTACAGCCCCTCAAAGAAGGTGCCCGCATCCTCCATTGTTTACAATGGAGGGGAAAGCAGCAAAAAAGCAAGGCCAATGGAATACCAGCAAAACAGGAGCAGAATTCCCAGAAAATCTCTGCAATAGAAACTGAAGTGGGGGGCATTTTCGCAAACCAGCAGAACCTGTGCAATGTACTAGTGCCCAGCAGAACGCAGTGCCATTGTCACAATGCCAGCTCTACAGGACTGATGTCTAGCACACAATCACAGTTCAAGTGGGGGGGTGCAAGCTTACCAGAACCAATATAGTGCCCAGAAGAACCCAGTGCCAATTTGGCAATGCCAGCTCAACAGGATTGATGTCAATGATGTCTATGAATTTTTTTTATGTCTGGTGCCTTGGGGACCCTGATTGGTGGAAAGGTGGCATTAAAATGTTTTAAATAAAATAAAATAATAAAAAGTAGTTACAGTGCCTGACTGGGAACCTGGAGACCCTGGTTTTAATTTCGCCTCTGTTTGAGAAGTTGAGTGATATATGCATTCTAGTGAACAGTGGTGCAAGCACGGTTTTGGTGGACCATAATTTTAATTGTCTCATATTATAGGATCATGGTGTTTAAGAAAGCCTCGCAAAAGAGGGATGGTCTGGCAAATGGATGACAACCCAAGAGGCCTGCAGTACAGTTGTCTTTGGCCAAGAACAATGAGCCTGGCATAACTGAATCGGTGGCTTTGGAGAGGCTGCCTGCCTGCCACCCTGTGTTTCTTTGGGCCAGTCAGCTGGTGTGGCCCTGTGGGTGGCTAAACTTACAATCCAATCAACTTATGTTTCCTCTTTTACTTTAGCAGCCAGGGTGGCAGCCCTAGACTTTGGTCTAGATGTCAATCCTGCAGGCAGATCAGGGGCAGCAGCTGTTGCATCATTCAAAGCAGAAACAATGAACGGACCCCAGCAGGCATCCATTCTAACTGGAAGCATGGCACCACCTGTGATGCATGTGGGAAGAATTGGTCAGGGCAGTGGGCAATCAGACACTAAGCTGGGGTTAGAGACTTCTAGACTGTCATCTCCAAAACTTTCTCCCAGAAGAGGATGGCATAGGGTTGCCAGGTCCCTACCTTTTGCCAGCAGGAGGGGGGAGAGAAGCTCCTCTCCTGGGATCTTCTGGCGCATGTGCATAGTGCGCATGCTGCAATGACATCACCTGGAAGTGACATCATTGCACTAGGCACATCGCCAGGGGGACACTCTAGCATTCAGCTAGAAACTCTGTGATACCATAGAGTTTTGAGGCTTAATGCTAGAGTGTCCACCCAGCAATGTGCCTGGCCCGAAGATGTCACCTCTGGGTGGTGTCATCATGCTGGGCATGTTGGCCCGATCCAGGCACTTTGTGGATGCGGTTCCCACTGCTGGCCAGATCTGGGCCGGAGAATTGGGGGACCCTAAAGTGGGCAAACCCCCACCCCTGGGGGATCTGGCAACCCTAGGATGGCATCAAGGAAAAGCAAAAGGGGGTAAATGAGCTAAGTGCCTGCTTGTGGAGCTGTCATCAGATGAACAGGAGAAGTCTAGATGAGCAATTTAGTAGCATGAATTGAAGCCCTAGGAAGGGGAGTCCAACAGTTTAAAGTCCCTTCAAGTCATTCAGAAGGTGTGGCTCTGTGCACAGCAGAAGTCACTAGGCCTGACACTGATGTTTTCTTTCTCTTCCTTTTTGCAGTCAGGCAGCTGCACTTGAATTTGGCATTTGGGCGGTGCAGGATGCATCCTTAGAGTAGGGCCTTCCAGGGCCACAAAAACAGAGCAAGGGATAGGTGAATGTGCAACCTCCAAGTCAACCATGTTAAGGCAAACAGTTCTGATGAAAGTTTGATTGCTGCAGGAACAGAAAGGGTGGCAGGACCCTGGGTGTGGATATAGGCCTTTCCCACTATGGTATCACACCTTGGCCCTCCTGCAGGTGCTTTTGGTTATGGGAGTTGGCACTGATGTTTTGAAGCTCCTGATTCAGGTCTGGGTACCAAATACTCCATGAATGGTGGTCTCAAGCTTATATGTCTAAGTGGGGCCAGCATTCTGTCCCTCTGAAGCACTTCCTTATAGGGAGCAGTCCTTGTTGTCACCTACCATTACATTAAAGACTTAGCAGGAGGAGTATGTTTACTTGCTTTACTTGTACATTGGGGAGCGGCAGCTAAAGGGGCAATGGCACTTAAAAAGGAACAGGCTAAGAAGTGGCTGGCTAAGAGGATCTGAGATATTTAACTTGCCACATATAATATTACTTGGTGGTGATTCAGGTACAGCCAGAGAAGATACCAGTTTTGATCAAAATACATGGACAAATTAACTTTACAATTACAAGATAAAAAAGAAGAAATCTTTGAAATAATATGGTCAAAATTTTATAAATGGATTGAGGTGTACCTGTAAAGTTACATTTATCAAATGTTTTCCGGTGTATATACTACTAAGGCCCCAGTCACACGGCAAAGTTGCTGTGGGAGAGGCACGGATGGTGGGTGGATTATCCGGGCGTGATCACACCCCAACATCTGGGAACTGGAGCGCACCCGTGGCTTACCGCCGACAATGCGAGTTAAAAAGCTAGTACCTCCAAGTGAACGTTTGCCACGGGCTGCCTCCAGATGTCCGTGGTGTGATCGCGCCAGCGTGCAGCATTCCCTTCCGGTCCCTCGTTTACCTGCCAGCGCCGAGGGAAGGACCGGTGGTGTGCCGCTGGCGCATCTGAGTGCATAATCGTGGATCAAACTGCGCCGGGGCAATTAGCCACACCTCCCCTCCCCGCGATATCTGGCCCGTGTGACCGGGGCCTAAACTTGTTTAGGTGCATATAAGAAGGATATTATCCATGTAAAACAAAATTAGTTACAAATGAGTATATGCTTTTTGTTTGTTTGTTTATTTATTTTTTATTTATTTATTATATTTATACCCTGCCCTCCCAGCCATGGCCAGCTCAGGGCGTTTGGTGTTAGTCTGTCTTGTATATTGTTTGTCTCTTTCTTTATAGAAAATCAATAAAATCAATTTAATCAAATCAAAATTTAAAAAAACTATTTAAAAAAAACACATGGACATTATAGGCAGGGCACAGGCAGAATATGCCAGTCCTACATGGCTGAGTCTGATGGGACATTTAGAGCAATGGCAGACTTGGACCTTGGATGGGCATGGCTCAAGGAGAACCAACAGCTTTGTCTCAGAGCCTAGGGCCTGTATGCCCAGAGTCCAGCATTTGTGCCTGATTTTGCACCATCGTCCTTGGCCCAATTTTAGTCTCCTGTGACTGGTGGACTGAAATAGAAATCTTTATAAACATGTTTGTTTGTTTATTTGTTTATTGTTTCCACCCAAAGGCGACCCAAATTGATTTACATCATTCTTTCTTCATTTTGTTCTCACCGCAATTTTGTGAGTTAGATTAGACTGAAATTATATAACTAGCAGTAGATCACCCAGCAAGCTTCCATGGATTCAAACTAGGTCTCCCAGTCCCAGATCCTAGTTTGACACTCTGACCACTACCCCGTATTGGCTCTGTATATTGTACAAATTTTAACTAAGAAATATGGATTGTGATGATAATCAGATAATGTACACTGATATTGAGGATTCCCCCCCCCCCATTTGAAGATATTTGCATAAGTACCAAAGGAAATTAAGTTAGTGTTCATCAGTTATATGGGACTGAGTGACTACTAAATATGTCAATGCACACAATGCTTAGTAGTTATAGAAGACAGAGATGGACCTTCACTTCAGATCAGATGCTCTAGAAAAATACAAGATAAACTGATAGAAGTTCAATGTTAAATGGAGACCAAAAATTACTTTCATACCTTTAGATCATATCTACCAATTTATTTATTGGATTCGAGCTTTACCATTCCAGATGTGAAAAACAGCACTTTTCCTGGTGCCAGTCAGAGCCTAAAGTTCAAGTTTGTTTTCAGTTTGTTTCTGAAAGCTGCCTGGAAACTTTAAAAAGACCATACAGCTTTTGTAAGTTGACTCCAGTGAGTTGGAAGCTTGGCCATAGAAATATGAATGCAATTTAAGTCAAATCAATGTATGCTAGAGATTTATGAAATAATGTCAAAAATATTTTTACCATTTCATTAACAATAGACCAAAAGGTTGCTTAATAGAGAACAAATAGGTCTCAAAATCAGAATAATTCCAAGTATTTATGATTGGGGAATATTAGTATTAAGTTAACAGACAAATGTATTCTTTCAAAATTCACGAAAACTGAATAATGTGTTATACGGCTAGTGCTGATGCCCAGAAAGGCATGCATGGAGTCAACAAGGAACCTACCGTGCCAAATAAAATACCCACAGCAGTCCCTAATTTGCATATATCTCTTTCTAGCATTGGGAAAGGTAAACTGGGAAGGTACTTTTTAATCTATTTAGGTTCAGGTTTCTTACTCTCAAGATATGGCATTGAAGGACTCTCCAAAACGTGGAAATGGACTTCATTGTTTAGGATTTTTTTTTATCTAGGTCTATCTTGAGCCATATTCTAAGGATCAGGGCAGGAAACATTGACTAATATAACTTCTAAATTATCTTGTTCTCATACCAGAAGTGAGCCAGGCCTGTGAGATTCAAATCCCCTCACCTGTGTTACAATTTTGATGTTAAAATTAGACTCACAAAGATGTGCCTGTCACATCTTTGGCCTTTAGTATGGATATCAAGGTGATCTGGCTGTGAAATCTATCATCCCATTCATCACCATTCATCTGATCTGTCTGGCTAGGCAGGTATCCCCTTCCTCCCTTACCACTCCGTGTGCATCCCTCCCAAAGCTGTAAGCTCAGTGGAACGGGATGACCCTTCTAGACAGAAGTGTACCATTCTTTGGTCAGCTCCAAAGTAGTTTCACATAAGAGGCAGAAGAAACTTCAGTAAACCATTTTAGTAACTTAATTTTAAATGAAAAAATGCATCTGAAAATCTGAACAGATTACTATTAAGAAAAACAAATGCCATATTCTGACATGCAAATGAAATATTTTTAGTGGGAGTGCCAGTGACCACTCACCAGACTAAACTCTGTTCCTTCCCAAGTCCTGCAAGGTCGAAAGCAAAGGACCCCATAGTCTGATAGACTTTCCAGATTAGAGTCCACGCTCCCAACCACTGCACCAAACTGGCTCTGAGCAACCATTCTTTATATAAAAGAAACAGGCCTATATGATAATACTACTAATAAAAGAATTAGCACTATGTAACTATTATATAAATATTATATAATAAATACAGTCATATCTTGCTCTATAGAATCATGGTTACTGTCAATTAAAGACCCTTTAATACCTAGCTCTCTCCCAGCTGGCTCCTCCCGGGTTCTCAGTCCTTCACCAATCCTGGACTAAGGGGAGGGGGGAGGAGTGGCTCTGTTCATTCAGGAGGCTTACACCTTTAGGGTGCTCCCACCACCGAGGCTCACAGGCATAGAGTGCACCGGCTTTGTGTGGGAAGCCAGGGAGAGATTAGCTATTTGGTTGGTGTACCGTCCACTCAATGCACCATCAAATAGCCTGTCATCCCTGCTAGATGCTGTATCAGGCTTGGGCGATTTCAATGTCCATGCTGACGATGCAGCTTCCACACAGGCAATGGACCTGGCGTTGTCCATGGTAGCGCTAGGAGCGGTGGCGCAGGCAATACAACGCCTGCTGTAAGTGGGGCATATCCTTAATCTATAATGGCTGTTCGTGTCCCGCCAACCTAGCGGCTCTAATTAACAACAGAGGATTGGGTACCTGCCCTAGGTGGCAGGGGGCACCCTCCTCCTGGCTTACGCTGGGGGGGCGACCGGCAGAAGACGAGGAAAGAAGAATCGGTGGTGGCGGCGGCAGCAGCGAGAGAGCAATGGCGGTGGAAGCAACCCAGTAAAGCAGCGGCTGGTTGAGCAGAGGCGGAGCAGAGCAGAGGCAGAGGCGGAGTCAAGTGGCACGATGACGTGGATGCAGCGCGGCAGGAGCCTTCAGGACATTGGCCGAAGCTGCGCCCGGGGTGCGCCGCTCTAAGGAGAGGAAAAATCGGGACTGCCTGCTTGAGCCTGACCGACTGCCAGCTGGAGCGCCGGAACAACATTGAAGCCGCAAGAGAAGGAAAAAGTCTATGCCGGAAAGAAAAAAGGGTGCTGGTAGGTCTCCCCTCCCCTTATCACACTGTGGCCCTAGATAGGATTACCTACTACACTGTAGTATTCTGTAAACCGCTCTGAGACCCACTAGGAGTCATGGGCGGTATATAAATCACATGTAAATAAAAATAAATAAATAGGACTCTCCCAATATGTAACAGCTCACACTCACAGAGTGGGGCATATCCTTAATCTGATTTTTGTGGCAGGGGTTACAGTAAACTGCATTACTGCTACGGCCATTCCATGGTCGAACCACCATGCCCTGAAGGCCCATGTGAATGTTTCACCCCAATCCTGTATGGGCAGCGAGCATATTTTAGCTCACCTGTGGAGCCAAATGGACCTCATGTGGCTCCAGATGGCCATGCGGGATCTGATGCCCCCTGACGGCTCATTAGATGAGCTTGTTGAGGATTGGAACAGCCATCTCTTGGCAGCCATCGATGAGATTGCTCCCCGACGTCCTCTACGCCCCCATGCTAGGCTTGCTCCATGGTACACACAGGAGCTGCGGCTGATGAAGTGAGGGCTCAGACGGCTAGAGAGACAGTGGCGGCATGCCTGTGATGAAGCTACAGGAGCATCCTATAGGATGTTTATGAGATCCTATGAGATGACAGTCAAAGCCACTAAAAGGCATTACTATGCGGCCTCAACTGCGTCTGTGAGCTCTTGACCAACCCAATTATTTACAAGAATTAGGTCTATCACTACTCTGCCACAGGGCAGACCAAACACTAAGGAATTCGAGATTGGCTGTGAGGCCTTTGTGAGCTATTTTGCAGATAAAGTCTTGTCACTCCGCCATGCCCTTCCTGCGACAGTTGAGACAGTAAGGGAACTTGAGGCTCCATGCTCATCTTCTGGTCCAGTTTAGGATTATTTCAGTCCATTCAGCCTAGAGAACATCGACAAATGGCTTTCAACTGTTCGCCTGACCACTTGCAGCCTTGATCCATACCCATCGTTGCTAATTAAAGCTGGCCATGATGAGTTACGAGGTGCCCTAAGGGAAATTATCAACAAGTCCCTCTCTGAGTGGCTGTTCCCTGGGGCACTCAAGGAGACGGAGGTATGCCCTCTCTTTAAAAAAATCCTTGGATCCGGCCAAATTGTCTAATTATCAGCCAGTTTCCAATTTGCCCTATTTTTGCAAATTAATTGAGAGGGCGGTGGTGATTCAGTTGCAGAGCTTTATGGATGACACCTCTACATTAGATCCCTTCCCGTCTGGCTTCCAACCAGGCCGTGGAATGGAGAAATAATGCTGTGATTGCCCTCACAGATGATCTTTGGAGACATCTGGATCGGGGCCGTTCAGCAGTGTTGTTGTTGTTGGATCTGTCAACGGCATTCAACATGGTCGACTACCAACTACTGATCTTTTTTAAATGTATTATTTACAAGTGCATGTTTTACATAGAAGTTCAGCCTTTAGCAATCTGGTTTATGTTTTACACCTTTAAGAGAGGAGTATATGACATGCAGCTGCATGGAATCAATTAGAATTGTTTTTGAGAGTTTGAGTACCAGCATGAGTGGTGGAGAGCATTGGCAGTTTGTTATTAAAAAGAAGGCTTCCTAGCCAGACAGAAAAGATGACTGAGATGCTACTCCCATCCTGAGAGCAACTGAGCCAGCTACATGAGAGAGAGCGCAATTGCCAGCCAATTTGAATATAAAAAGGCTTCTAGCCAGATAAAAATAGTGGACTGGCTGCTACTTCTAGAAATTAAACTGGCTTGCTCCTAATGGAACTGGAAGTAAGTTTAAAATCATTTAAAACCATTACAATGCTATATTCCATTCGACTGCATGTCTCTTTCCAATCTCAATAACCATGTTTCTTTCAGGATATTTTGAAAAAGAATTTCAGCTGCAATAATTGCAAAACAGTAAAAAGAAGTTAAACTGCATTAAAAAAGAAGTTAAGCTGTATCAAGAGGTTTATACCTTCCAACCTTAGAGGATTACTCCCGAGGAAGACTAATGAAATGAGTATAAAACTGGGCGCTCATGGAGGATATCATGATGTTGGACTTTTCCTTGAATATGTCAGAATTTCCTAAGCAAAATTGTCATGTTTGAATAGATATACATATTGATGTTCATATGAATTATTAAATATAGATGTACTAGCATATCAAAGAGATACTAAGTTTTCACTTCTGACATAGGCCAATCTGGTTGGATAAGAGTTTTCCCCAGTCTGGGTGTCACCTCAGACACTGGCCAATCTTCATAAATGCCATTGGCCCATCTGCTCTTATTCATGACACAAGTATATGTACATGAGAGAGGCACTGTCTGCACAAGAGGAAGATCCTCACATCACGTTTCACAATTACACAGGGATGAGGGTAGGAAGGCAAACAGCGAACATTTGAAAACACATAGTAAAAGTTTCCTCTATAAAAAAATCTTTAAGTTGCATACAGAGTTACAGATCACAGCTACAGATAACCTCTGGGCACAGCAGTGTACATTCACATAATTGCAAAACAAGCTTCTGCAAGTCATAGACAAAAAACAGCAGTGCTTTGCAGGCATTTTGTCCTTCAGCTGGCAGTACATGTTTCCCTTGAGCTCAGTACAAATAGAAGATTGTACATTGGTAACAGCATTGTTGGTGCTCTTTCAAAGCAGACTGTGTACGTATTTTTGTACTTCTGAATGCATCCTAAAATTACAGCCCTCCCTCCATTTCAATCATATCAATATATCTAATTCCCAAAGTGGCCCCATCAGTAGATACTTAGGGGCTATGAACAGACATGACCAAACTTTCTATGAACCTTTAAACAACTCCAGGTTTGCAGAAAAATCTGAAACCTATAAACAAACAAACAATAAATAAATAAATTGGAGGGTTAAAATCCCTCCAAATGATAGGAGTGCCTGTTGCTTTAAGAAATAAATGTTCTCCATGGCCATTGCTAGGCAACCACAGCATTATGGCCCTCATCGAGACCAGGGTTGTTTTGGGCCCAATCTGCATCTAGCATTTGTTCCATTGTTGTACCAAACCCACACTTGAACAGAAAAAGATGCAGCTCAAAACCATATTCAAATACCCCAGGCCAATGCGTACTGACTGCAGTCACCCCTGAATGGCCATAAAATGGTCATAAATCTATGCAGACAGCCACCATAAAACCAGAGATCAAACAAAGTGAAAGTGGCATGCACTGCAGATGGCAATTTCTGTTCCAGTGTGGGTTTGGTAAGACAGCGGAGCAAATGCTAGATGCAGATTCGGCCTTGGCCTTTGAGGGAGGACTCATAGGGAACAGGCCTGGTAGCACTGGCTGACTTGTACCACATGACTTCCAGGACTTACTCAGGCCCATCAGCTTACTGCTGTTCATAACAGCCAGTGTGATGTATTAGTAGGGTTTCAGACTAGGATCTGGGACACCTAGGTTCAAATCCCTACTCTGCTACAGAATCTCACTGGGTGACTTTAGGCCAGTCACTCACTCTCAGCCTAACCTACCTCACAGGTTTTTGTGAATATAAAATGAAAGAGAGGAGAATGATGTAAGCTGCTTTGGGTCCCTGTTGTGAAGAAAGGGAAGGTATAAATGAAGATGGGGAGCAGTTAAAAGGTATGTTGGTTGGTGGGAAGGAGACACAGCAGGAGGGAAAGTTGAGGATCTAGTGGCTGCCAGGAGGAAATAATGTGTGGTGGGAGATACAGGAGAAAGTGAGGTGTCTCCTGCAAGTCCAGAGTTTTCCCGGGGGGGGGAACCCTGGGGAGATGCCAGGGGAGGGATGGAAGATGTGGGGCAGATAAACGTAGGTTGGATGGGAAGGAGAGAAAGAAGCAGGAAAAGAGAAGAGGCCATGGGGGCTT